>NW_017537523.1:39193-63781 GCF_001853355.1 Bactrocera latifrons | reverse complement strand
GCATCAAGAGATCATTACTCAACTACATCGACGACAACAAACAATACGCTGAACAGACTTTAGACGTAACTAACTTAAGACGAGCTCTGACTGCCATTCGCGGCACCTTCACCGATTCCCCCTCAGTGAATGGCGTACTTGGAGTCAAAAAAAAAAACCTTTTGCAAAAAATTTTGCCTACAACTAGGCGCATTATATGCTTATCTAAGATACAAACCTCAGTAAATTTTGAGTTGTTCGAGTGCTCGAGATACATTAATTAATATTTTCCTTACAGAAATARAAAATGTTGCCTACATTTASKCKAAAAATACACCYATCCAGGATACAAACCTTAGTAAATTTTGAGTTGTCATTTTTCGAATTTCAACTCCTAAGTAAGTTGGCAAGTGATTCTATGAAACAACATCATTTAGTTGTAACAAATTATTGTCTTAGAGAAAATCTTATCCTGCCATATTTACAGCCTATTAAAGTTAGATATGCTTATGTGAAAAATATTTTAATTTTACTTTTAAATATTGAATTATTTTCACACTGAATAATTGAGTTTACTTGCAACAAATTGAAACAAGTGTGTCGGCCTATWTGTCCTTAAGCTCAAGTAAATGCATTATTTCAATTAATTTCATTGGACTTACGCTAGGGACCAAACATAAATCCTCAACAAGCATTACATTGCTGGCTTCTAACTCAACTCAGCTTTCTAATAATGCCAACCATCTCTGGTGTGCCTGCAACCGCACTCTGCATCTGCTACACATTATTTCAAATGCCAGAATATAGACAAAACCGCGCACAAACTGCAAGAAGATAACAAATGCCAGGCTCCCATTTCAATGAAGGCATACAAACTATGTGCTTCACCGTTATTGCTGCGTAGCAACCGTTGCAAGTACACGCCTTGTGTTCTGTGTTTGTAAGCCAACTATCTCCATCTTCTTACTCACCTTCTATGCACTTCTAAGGTGGCAAGAAGTTTACTTTACATTTTCTTCCGCACGCAGTGAGTGCAATGCGATGGGGCGTAGAGATTTCTAATTAATAATGCCACCTGTCGTGCATGAGTGGGATACGTCGCATGTGTGTCAAGGCGCTGCAATATGCACGAGTAACTAACGTGCGCTATTATGTTGCATGCCACATCAGAAATGCAAGCAAACAATGTCTAGCGCTTGGAAGTGGCATTGTCGCACAAATGCTAGCAAAGAAATCCAAGAGTGTCTAAGGTGCATGATAAATGTGCTATGGGCGTTAGGTTCAAAATAGCTGTGACATTAGCTATCGCCTCTGGTAACTAAAATATTCGCGCTGATCATAGGTGTCCAACAGTTGATAGTTTTCCGTGTGAAGTTTACAGCACCTTCTTTTTAGAAACTAATACCAAAAGCAACACATTAACGACTGAAAAATGTCGGCCAAAGCTCCGCTGAGCCTTGTGCTCAATGCTTGTAATCAAAGGATTAATGCAGATTTATGTTAGATATTTAAATTGAATACGCCGACATTGACATAGTTCACCGAATTAAAAGACAGTGGCTACACTGGCTAGAGAATGTCGTTCGAATGACTGAAAACACTCAAGCTCTGAGAGTATTCGTGGCAGTAGACCCTGGGGGAAGCAGAGGCAACGGAAGACCTCCACTTCGTTGGAGAGACTAGGTGAAGAAGGAACTGATTACACTTGAAATCTCTAATAGTTTGCCTTTTTGCTCCAATTTTCACCTCTCTGATACTCAACTCGGGAAAAAATTGTTTATATCTTGACATTCCTGTAAAATCAGATGTGTTCCCCGAACGCTTGTAGATTGAGCCATACAACCACCTAAATAACAGTATTTTAGGATTTAAAAAAATAATCCAACATTAAGAAACGTTATACTCGTATGAGTGAACATGTTAATGAATCCGATCCTTCTTCACTTTGTTAATAGTTTCTTCATAAAACCATGAAGAACACATAATAAATATCAAGTTATCTCCTTAGCCGTCTACACAGTCGGTGGAAAATTCAAACATTTCTCTTACCGCCTTTGTGAAGCTTAATATACTCCTAGTTCAACGGTTGTTTTCCACGCCACAGGAGATTTAATTTAAAGTTGACAGTATTTCATATGTTGCCTAATCCACTGACATTCCCTTGGTGTCATTCACTTCAAAAGCAGTGGGAATAAGAGTAAATACAACGATAGGAAACAAGGTTAGATCAATACAATAAAATACAATACAATAAAATTTATTCTTACTTCATCCTCCACGCTTTTAGGAAACTTACGAAAGATAAGTACCACAAAAAGAAACTTCGACAAGTTTAAGAAAAATATTGTTATTGTAAACGGTCAATTGAAAAGCCAACGGCCTACTATAGCAAACAATTTTTTTCCGGCAAAATAGGTTTTGTTTTTTTTTTTTTTTTTWTTCAACGATTGTTCACTTCAAGTGTCAATCACTGAAACTAGCGAAGCCCCAACCATTTCTGTAATACGATTTCACCTTTACTTCAAAATATGTCTCAGTTTCAGAGATCACCCTTGATTCGAGGAAAATGTCATCCAAGCGATTATTATTTTGAGTTCTGAGAACAGGAAATAGTCGCTGGGTTCCAGATCTGGAGATTACTATGGATGTAGAACTTGTGCATTGCCTTGGGTAAAAGCATTTTCCTTTTCCTTAAAATGCGACCGTTTTTCGTCGATTTGGTGCTTCAAACTCGAGCTGGAATAAATGTTAGATTCAAACCTAATACGAATACCTCCAAAGACTTCATCACAAGCCATTCACTTATTGGTAAAAAAAATAATAATAACAATAATGACATTGTATTTCTGGAGGTGTGTGGAATCGTTGCGAATGTAGGAAACAGCTTACGGTGGTTCATCTTTATTAAAATCATAAGCCTACGAGTAGTACAAAGACTTCAAAGACGGTCGAGTGATCGCTGAAAACATGCCTCGTTCTCTCCGACTTTCGAACTCTTCATCTGATCAAAAAATTAAAAAGTGAAGGTTRTGGTGCTTGAAAATACCAATTGTTAGAGAGATAGTAAGAGAGCTTGAGATCTCTCACGAGGCCGGTCGAATGATTTTGGAGGATATTTTGGGTATGAAACGCGTTCGTGCTCGTCTCGTCACGATAAAGCAGATTTTTATTTTAAATCATCGGGAAGGAAGAAAAAACGTGCCGATATTCCTGGTTCGGTGTATAAAAATTTGTTTCGGAAGGATAGACGGTCAATAAATTAGGTAGTTCTATTTGGCCGTGCTTTTGCGTGAGAACATCTGTGGAAAGCGGCCGGAATTGTGGAAGAAAAATTCAGGGATTTTATATGATGATAATGCATTATTGCATCGAGCCACGATTGCGCCAAATTTAAAGTCAAAACCGCAAAGTGTACCATCTATCAATCACCGTATTCACTGGATTTTTTTTCCGTGTGATTTTTTCATGTTCCCCAAACTTAAATTGACGCTCCGTTTTCAGTAGATCGCCCATCCAAAAACGTTCTCATGAAAAATGATTTGAGGGCTAGAAAAATGGTTGGCATATGTATGTTACATCTGGTGAGGTTTACGTAGTTTAGTAAAAAATCTATGCGACACGACGAATTTTTGACCGACAGCCGAATTTTCAAAACAAAAAATTAGATAAAGAAAAAATTCGGTTCTGTGCGCAAGTTAAACCTCCCTACTATACCTGGCAGAACTTTCTACCACTATTATTTCACGCTGAAAAGTTGTGACTTAGAAAACTAAACTTAAGCGAAACTATTGAACTTTATCACTAAGTAAAGTAAACTTATGCAGTTTCTCTATTTGATGTGTAAATAATTAAGTAAATAATAATGAGAAAATTTATTATACGTGCGAGGTATAAAATGTCACCAGCTGCGCAGTAAGTTCAGAAAAGTGGTAAACAACTCTCGTGTCCGGAAAACTAAAACAATTCTGTAGAAGAGTATATAATCTGAACTTCTACTGTAGCTGGTCTTACCTTGTAAAAGCATGGCCTACTGGGCGATAGCAACGCGCAAAGGTCAATCACCGCCAATGAAGATCACACCCGTGCTGAATCCCAATCAGCGTGAATTCCTCGAGGATGAGCTGCTCTATCGCGAAAAGCTGGAAATCTTAGCCGAAAACAATACGATCAGCACCGATCTATTTGTGCGTAAGTTCGAGGATATCGACGATCCCGTATTGCTGGACAAACACGATTCCTTTTATCACACCACCAAAAGTCTGCTGGTGCTGTTCCAGATAATGGGCGTTATGCCAATACATCGCAATCCGCAGAAGCCGGGTATGCCACGCACTGGCTACTCATGGACATCGAAACAGGTCTTCTGGGCTGTGTGTGTATTCTCGATGCAAACTACAATTGTGGTGATGGTGTTGCGTGAGCGCGTCAATACGTTTTTGAACGATTCAGATCGGCGTTTCGATGAGGCGATCTACAATGTGATTTTCATAAGTTTGTTATTCACGAATTTCCTCTTGCCGGTGGCGAGTTGGCGGCATGGTCCCCAAGTGGCGATCTTCAAGAATATGTGGACGAATTATCAATTGAAGTTCTTGAAAGTGACAGGCTCGCCGATTGTTTTTCCCAATCTGTATCCGCTTACGTGGAGCTTGTGTTTCTTCTCGTGGGGTGTGAGTATTGCGATCAATTTGTCACAATACTATCTGCAGCCCGATTTCAAATTGTGGTACACATTCGCCTACTATCCAATTATAGCGATGTTGAACGGTTTCTGCAGCTTGTGGTAAGTTCTGCAGCCAAATAGTGAAACAGCTTTTATATTTTCGCTTACATTCTCATTTTATAGGTATATCAACTGTACAGCTTTTGGCACCGCTAGTCGCGCTCTTTCCGCCTCACTGGAACTAACACTGATGAGTGATAAGCCAGCGAAGAAGCTCACCGAATACCGACATCTTTGGGTGGACTTGAGTCACATGATGCAGCAACTAGGTAGGTTAGGTGAAATTATGAGATTTTGTTTGGGTTTTATGGCCAAGGATTCAGAAAATCTGGGTTTGCTCTGAAAACCAGTCAATATCTCTGGATTTCATATGTTCTCCAACTGGCGATGTAGAGTAGGATATTTGTTCGATATGGACTTTATATATAATATAAGATAAAGTTTACAAGCCATTGGAATCTACAACATGGGAGCGGACTGCTGCCTTAACAATATTTTCACTATGTGGAGCGGGGTCCGACTTGTATCAGACCAAAAACGTTCACCACAGCAGTGTTTCAACTATTATATATGGAATACTGAAGTAAAAAGCGGATTTAGTGGGACGCTGTCTAAGCCTTCTTTCATACTGATTGATATGAGTAGCCTTACAATCTCTGATGGTATCCCACTCACATTCTCAGTACTACGGATACTTGRTGTAGGAGGCTTGTGCTATTAGCAGCCATTCATTTTAAAGCCCTCCTCACTCTCTTTCATCCTCTTTACTCACTCATGTTCTATCCCTCCATTCTCTATTTCAGGTCGCGCCTACTCCAATATGTATGGCATGTACTGTCTGGTGGTTTTCTTCACAACCATCATTGCCACTTACGGTTCACTGAGTGAGATTATGGATCACGGCGCCACTTATAAGGAGGTGGGTCTTTTCGTTATCGTTTTCTATTGCATGAGCCTACTCTATATTATCTGCAATGAGGCGCATTATGCCACACAAAGTGTCGGTTTGGACTTTCAAACGAAGCTCTTGAATGTCGATCTCACGGCGGTGGATAGCGCTACGCAAAAAGAGGTGGAAATGTTCCTCATGGCTATAACGAAGAATCCGCCGATTATGAATTTAGACGGCTATGCTAATATTAACAGAGAGCTAATCACTTCAGTATGTGGAATGCGTATTTCTTTTGAGCAAAATTTAATTGTGTTATCTTAATTTTTTCCCAGAATATTTCCTTCATGGCTACGTACTTGGTTGTGTTGTTGCAATTCAAGATTACCGAACAGCGGAATTACTCGCTGAAACAGAGCAGACCAGAGCTGTTAGCATAGGCATTAATGATTAATGTAATTTCTTATATTTGATGGTGGAAAAATATAAAATTTTATCCTTGGCATAAGCCGCGATCTAATAAAGCTCGATATTACGAGCTTCGGACTTTCGGACTTTCGGATATATTGATATTTTTGGTTTCTTGTCGTAGAGTTTGTAAGTCCGAAGATTTTGCCCTCTGTAACTTCACTTCCATTACATTTTTTCATTTTTCTAATTATCTAGAAGGAAGTGTATTTTCAACCGGTCTGAGCAGGACCCGTCTTTTTCAAATACAGCACAGGTCTTMCAAAGGTTTTCAGTCCAACTAACTTATTGCTCTTTTCTATARTTTTTATATATTTAAACYGTGCTTTTACACCSACATACCTTCAACCCGCAGAGTGATAAMGCRTCTGGTCCCTCCAGTCATCTCCCATACAGTCGTAGTCTATTTCTCCATTTGTTGAGAGCTCCGATTCGTTGCATCGTGGATATTGAGAACTTGATCAGCGAGTTTGGCTTGGATATTGATGATTCTGATACATTAATTTTTTCAAAGCCAAATTTATCTGTTCTTGACACATCATTTGCAAATTATCATTTCCCCCAGKAGTCAGAGAAACAGTTTGTGAACGAAGTACTCACTACAAATACGGCAGGCAGGCAATTATTACAATGAAATTKGAGGCAATTCCTCGAATGCTTAATCAATTAAAAACTCATCAATTAATGTTGTTCGAACAAAGTCAAATACCACAACTTATCAACATACTCGATATACAAGCGAAAGGGTTCATGCTCATCCACAGTCATATGTGTGAGTGAATACCTCAGTATAAAGAGATAAGCGACTCAATATCCTGTAGGGTATTTGTAATGGCTTTTATGTCGGAAAAGATTTTCAACTTCACAAGTTATTGCTGAACTTTGTTCGTTCGAATATGCAAATAATGGTATATACTCTGATTAGTAATGATACTAGCTCTCTTTAGTATAAAAACTGAAATGATTTTGGGCTATTTGGGGAGGTGTTCGAACTGGCTGAGGTTGTAGGCTAGTCAACTGAGTTCATACAACATACAATTGCTAGTAAAATATAATAATAAATGAATATGTGAGGATACGATAGTTGTTCTTGGCTTTACTTACCCTTCATATAACACGATATACCAGAGGCTTAAGAAAACACAGCAATTGAACTTTCTGCTTGGAAGTAGCCGAAATGAAGCRAGGTACCTCTGCTTACTATTGCAGTTAGAATACTTTCGATTAAAGTTTCTATAAACAAACATATATTAAATCCTTAAAAAGCATGCCAGACCATTTCTTTTAAGATATATAATATGTTAACTCCTACTTATGTATTGTTTCCAGATTTTATTGAGAACTTCGATAGATTCAGAGCTCTTTGCAAATCTGTCAGTCACTGTTTTTACGATTAGCGATTCCAATAGATCGTCATCAGTTTAAGATCTTCGATAGGCAGTTGGTGCTCAAAGACTATCGGAATAGGAGGTAAGGCTTCGCGGGAGCTTGGACAGCGCTGGGCTACCATTAGGTTTTACGTTGCAACAAGATCTTTTTGGTCCATGGTCGATCGCATGAGATCCACTGAACTCCTTACCTCAGTAAGGTTCGTTTGCTAAGTGGCGGTTCTAATTGGTTATTGCCCTAGCGGCGTCTATGTTGCAAAGATAAGAATTTTACCAGATATCAGAGATTTCAAAGACCCACTGAACGCTTTCTCCGCAGTAAAGATAGTCTCTTCTTAAGTGCGGGTTGTAACAGGTCATTGCGCTAGCGACGTCTATATTATAAGGTTGACCGGATGTCACCTCTAAGGCTCTTAGGATAAAGAATTATATATTTTCTCTCTTGACTGCTCTGTCTTTGKAACATAAAGCATGATACTCATATACTTGGGAGCTTCAGATATCCTACGGAGCTGGTGGCCTCAAGACATTTGTCGAGATGTTCATTTTGTATGACTTTACAAAGAGCTACGTATCACAGTAAAAGAGCGATTCTCATTTTGAGGAATGGCCAACGAACTTAACCCAACAGAATTAGTTTAGACCAAAAGAAATAGAAGATGGAACCATAGTTATATTTTCCGAAAAAAAACCATTGCTAACAACCAGTCTCGAAGTTCCGTCGAAATACTGTACATTAGCATCCTGTGACTGTAGATTAGGGTGCTTCAAAAAATTTTTTTTTACTTTTTTAATTAATTAATTTTTTTTCAACTCTTTCCCCCTCAAATGTTAGTGATTGACAAAACAAAAATCCTCCCTCAGAAATTTTTTCATTTTTATTGAATCATTCACTTTCTCGACAATAAATTATTGTTTATACGACATGCGTTCACGTGTGTACCAGATAAGTAAATACATATGCCTATATACTTACAAATATACACGCTATATGTACTAATTCTAGGGTTCTCCGTTATTCAAGTACAACTGCTCCTTTGCACTCGTATTTGCCATTGACAAAYGACKTAACMAATCCTCGTGTCATTGTACTTTGTTTGATTTCATTCAATAGCTTACAGCCTCATGTTGCAATGTATATAAACATATATACTCTACTGTGTACATTTAAACTGTTGTTGTAGTTCCATGACGTTTAATCGTTTGAAAATTGATTTGAAATCGTTTGCAAAGTGGTCGTTAGCATTTCAAAGGAGCTGGTGTTTATGCAGGTCTGTACATTTTTCAAGCTCGTAAAATTAATGGCTTCTAAATTTCTTGCCTAACTGTACATACTTGAATAAGGCAAAGTGCTTAAGCGTATATGTTCTTAATTTTTTTTTTTATTATAAGACGTAAAAGTAATTTGGATAAGTTTGAGGCATTTATGTATTCAACAGACATAGGCGTATTTAGATGAAAAATTCGGTAATAAGTCAAAATTGAAACATAATAGGGAGAGATGGTTCGCCTTCTCATTATAACTCGCTTTCAAACGGTTGTTCTTTGGCTACCCAAAGCATACTTGGTCTAAGACAGGAAGTCGMATTTTCGGGTGTCGAAAAACCTTGAMCTCTTARTTTATTTTTTCGTAGTAAAAGGAAGTCATTTGGTGGCAAGTCAGAACCTTAYGGTGAATTACTCTTCAAATCGATGTTTTTAGTGCTCAAAAATGCARTTATCACAGCCGATGTACGGATATAAGAGTWCGAATTGTCGTGGTGAAAAGTGATTAGAAGAACATTGACAAAAAATAACTGGTTACCGCGATGAACTTGCTCTTCTGCGTTGCTCTAGTGGTAAGGTTGCGACATGTCCTCTTTTTTTCAAAAAAAAGGCAATAATTTGCTTGGAAGTGCTTCATGCGTGAATCCATTTTGTTAGATGCGGCGCATTTGGAAACACTGATACAGTTAACTCATCATCTATCATAGACGTGTTTCGAAGCACCACCATCGAATTCTTTTGTAATATTTCTCTTGACTAATCGACATGAACCTTTATTTGAGTCATTGGCAAGTTGTGTGGGATTCAGCATGAACAAATTGTTTAACAGTCAAATGTTCAATCTCATGATAGGTCACATGCAGCATTAGTGTCCGGAACAACAACTAATTTTGGACGACCTTCACGAAATTCGTYTTGGATCCACGAACTCGATAGGATTTAAAATACCATTGAAGAAAACTGGTTCGTGATGAAGCATCATCGTTGCAGAGATAATCCACGTCGAAAGTTATAAARAATAATTTTTTGGYCGATATGAATATTTTAAGTGACTGTAAACAACACAAGTAACGCTCGTAGGTAAACGTAGGCACTTATAACATTAGGGATTTCAAACTTTACGATAAAGGCTTGAGATGCAAGATTGCAACRCTAGGGTTGSCAAATCGCAAATATMAARGGCAACCTACTCAAATTAATATTTGTGTAATTAAAAATATATATTTGTATAATATTTTTCAAAAGCTGTTTTAATTTATTTKATTTTTATTTTGTTATAAAAAATAATATTCATACATGTTGCTCTAAAACTYGCTCGTCGAACCAGTGCTGTTATCAGATAAAAGTCTGAACATTATTCAGAAAACGCAAAGTGTAAATTAACAGCACTGAAAACGTCAACGCTGCTGTTCACGGTGCTTTGCACTTCGCGTCATCGKYTACGGTACTTTAACGAGAGCCGAAATTAGGCGAATAGCAAGAGCGCCGCGCAGCTGAGAGCTGAGTTTGTTTAGTGGCGGAAAAGCCAAAAATGCAGCCGGTAAATAAAGTGTGGYCAAAACAGGCCGGAAAAAGCTGTCAGTGCAGTTGGTGCCGTTAGCTAGAAAACAAGCAATGAAATTATTACTACMAAAGAGAGAGAGAGCGAGCGCATGGAAGCATAGTAGCCGATAGTAAACAAGTGCAATGWGCGTTAGTTAGACATTGAGGGAGATGTTAGGAAGGGGAAGGAAATTGTAGTTGAAAATCAAGGCTAAAAGCAAATCAGTGAAAACRGAAACTTCAAATTGTTTTGATTTAGTTGACAGTAGTTTGTTTGTTTACTGACACATTTGATGATTTATTTAGCACGTGGAGGTTTTTTCTACTCTACCGTAGTATATAACCTAACATTTTTTGAAGTATTGTAGAATCATTCATTGATGTATTAGWGGGCTTTTGAATAATRAAAAATKAACAGTRTAMTTAACATCACTTTTYATAAGTTTACAAGGAAATACAAATTTTAATTTTGGTTATATAACGGGTATACATATATTGGTTATCATACGGTCATATTGAAACAAAATTTGTCTGACAAAATTACTGAAAATTTTTCAATGAGCATAACTGCATATAACTGACATATAACTGACAGCAATTATCACTAAGAAGTGTGGAACTGATTTCCAAGCTGAATCGGTAGAYAGTCAGTGTATTCTGTCTAAGCTTTGGGAGAACTAGTGATTGATGCAAGATATGCTATAACAGGGAAGCTACCAGAAATCTTCTGTATGGAGTTAAATAACATGAAAAGTTTCAAAACTTTTCAAATATACATACATACAGCTGCGAGCAGTGAAATAGTAATGGGTGTTAGAGTTTTACATACCTGTGAGTTATGCAAAATTCTATTTTCTATACAATTTTAACATCAATTGAAATGGAAAAGTTTATCATATTTCCATGGCTACGTTTATTAATAAAAATATTTTAAGTTGAATGGGTGTAAGATATATTTATTCACAAAGTTGTGTTTATATATGAAATTTGATGGGTGCAGTAAAATAGTAGTAAAGTAATAATATTTTTTTTTTTTTAACTGAAGGATTTTAGGAAGTTTCATCTATGCGAGATATTAGTACTTTTTAGCATGGCCATGATTTTTAATAACAGCAATACAACGCCTCTTCATAGAATCTACGAGACTCTGGCATATTTTTAGTGGTATGTTCTGTCATGCTTGCTACACTACGGTCCACAACTCATTGCTGTTTTTGGGTTTGTCATTCCCTACGGCTTTCTTAACGTCTGGCCAAAGGTTTTCAAAAGGATAGAGGCCAGGCGATTGAGCTGGCCTATCCATGACATCAATTCCATTGACCCGTAACCACTCCTTTGCCACCCTACTGGTGTGCTTCGGGTCATTTTTCTGCTGAAATATGCTTTTCAGCGGGATGTTCTCTTCAGAAAATGGTATCATAATATACTCCATTACATCCGCGAATTTTTGTCGGTCCTTTATGCTAGTAATCTTGTGAATTGGGACTACACAAACAAATTGGGCCTGTAAGAAAAACACCCCAAAGCATGAAATTCAAACCGCCAAGCTTCATAGTTTTTCTGCTGAATCTAGATACTGACGGGACCTTTTACCGGCGTATAGAATAACTTTCGACACGTGTGTCTAAAAGATGTTGCGCCATTTCTCAATCGGCAAATTCTCAATCGATCCTTTGGCAAATTTAAGACGACTTGCTATATGATTTTTTTTTTAATAACGGTAATTATCGAGGACTGCGGACATATAAATTATGTTCATGTAGAAGTCTTCTCACTGTATGAACAGCGCAGGCCAGGTTCAGTTCATTCCGAATCTCCATAGCTGACATTATATGTCGAGTCTTGGCACATCTTACAATTATTGGTGTAAAATTCTCGGAAAGAATTAATATTGCACCCTTTTTTTCGTATTTTTTTATAAATAATTGCATTGTGAGTCGTTGTGGCTTAACATCCTACAATTCTTTCCACTCCCTTGTAGGATTTACCGTTGTTTATGAGAGATTGAATCCATTTTCGTTTCTCTTCACTGCAGTGCTTCCCGCGGCTCACTAAAATATGCACAGTCATATTTTTAGCTTTTTTCATTTAATAATTAATAAAATAACAAGAAACTTACTTTTTGATTGATAAATTTAAATATTTTTTAGTAAAAATAATCTGTGTCCAATCAGCTCACCGTTCACTACTATTTTAACGCTCGTTCATAAAGACAGATATCACAATATAATTAGCTGTAAAAAAGTAACGGTAAGTGTTTCGCACTTATTGTTTTGTATAACAGGACCGTTACACTACAGAGAATATAACTAGAATAATAATCAACTTCAATACCATAAAAGAAACAAAATTTAAAGCGAAACTATTTTTGTCAATAGCCACTACTATTTCAATGTTCGCAACTGTACATACACGCATAAAAGTTTGTGAATGTTCATGTCACACAAATATTGACAAAGCTACATGGTGACACGCGGCTSTCAGSGCTKYTTTTGTCMMCMSCYGACATCATCAATGCCACCAGTCTACCTGTGAGCACTTGGCTTTATGCGAAAAATTTTCGCTTATCGTCACATCTTACATTCAGCTATCACCGATGCCGACTTGTCTGACAGTCGATTACCGTTATGTTGCCATTGCCAGACACCATCTGTGCAGGCAAAATTTCACAGCAAGCAAATTTGCGGATATTTTAAATTGAAATAATATTTCGGTTGGTGAATAAGTACCGTKACACAACARTGTTGGATGAGAGACCCCCTTATGATGACGACCACTGCAAACGTATKAAGGATTATGATTTAAKGGMAAGCACCTAGAATGTCCGGTCGCTTAATTGGGAAGGTGTCGYTGCCCAGCTGGATWMATGCTGATATCAACGCCGTTCTAGAAGTATGATGGATGGAACAAGGRCTGAGACGAGTAGGTGCTTGTGGCATTTATCACAGTGGCCATATTTCGGTGTGGSATTCGTGATGGGAGAGAGACTCCATCGCAAACTTCTGCCATTCACGCCGTTGGATGAACAGCTAGTCACAATCCGCATCAAAGCAGTATAGCTCTTCAACATATCGCTGATTTGTACCCATGTTCCGACGGAAAAAAGAACGATATAACCAAAGCTGACTTCTATGAGCGCTTGGAGCTCACATATAAGAGCTGCCCCCGGCACGATTACAARTGCGTGCTTAACGATTTTAACGCAAGGGTGGGCAAATAAGGTGTCTTTGGCATAAAAGGTAAAGGAGGTAAATTCAGCCTCCATAAAGAAACATCGCCAAATCTATTGAGACTCACCGAAATCCAATCTTCAGTTTTTTTTTTTTTTTATTCCTCGTCCAACTTCTAAGTTAAGGCTTTAACTAAAAACACGTATTTTTTACACTTTTGCTGATCTTGTAAGGAGTTGTTCTGCCAACGCGGCGCATCTTTTTTCTGAACGGTCACCGGAAATCGCGTTGCAATGGTCGAGTTAAAAATATTTATTCCAAAAATATCAAAATTTATTTTTTAATAATGTATGTATGTTTGTAAGAATAAAAAATTCTAATAAAATATTTCATTTCTTATTATAGAGAAAGAATTTAAAAAAATCTGCTTTTTATCCGAGGAATCCCATCCCAGCAATCTAGGCATAAAAACCCGAATATACGCTGAAGATTTCGGTAATGACAGATATGACAATAAAAAAGTACTAAACGGTTGAACACGAGAACAAAACTTTAAGCTACCCTTCAGGATTATAAGACGAAGATTATTCCTCAATCTCTCAATCGATTTTCAACTAATAAAAATTTCGATGTAACAGGCCGATTGGTGAATGAAGGTCTAGAAGCGTTTCAACTATTTCAACTAAAAAAATCGGAATTACAACTTTTTTTCCTTCTAGCATCTTCGCATAACTTAGAAGCTAAGTAATCACATTATGAGTGCAGGGAAATGCACCTGAGCTAAATTTCTGAAATCGTTTAATGTATATTTAGAGTCAGTCTCCATCTTTGCTTTCAGATACTGAATTTAGATTCAGACTGATTGAGTTATTCCACTGATGGAGCATGAGAAATACGTAATGTTTAGCTCAACCTGTTTGAGTTTTTCACGCTCGTTTAAACTGTGACTAAGAGACTAAAATATTATGCTGATGCATATCTTCGCTTGGTTCGCTGATCTTGATAGGGATTTATATATCTAAAGTATATTAAAATATAAGCACGTWAGTATGAAATTGAGATGCTTTTAAACACAATAGAAAAAATGGTATGAGCTGCTGCTTTAAAAGCTTCTAGCACTCAGATAAGAGATTTGGCATATGTACTAGAATTACTGGCGAACGGTATTTTTTACCCAGCAGAAAATTTATATGCTTCGAAATTGAAAAAATTTTACGAATTTTGGTTAATATAATGCTTTTTGGTAACTTAAGTGTATGAAATGTACGTGTGTGGGAAATATTCGACTGATCATACTGAAAAACTCTGCTTAAGAATATATGGGTCAAAAAATCGGTTTCGAGCGACTTTTCAGGCAATGTTTTTCCGGAATTATAAATTTTTTTTTATTGTTTTTGCTATATTCAAATGAAATTTAATATATAGCCGCATTTTTATATGTTATCGATATATGTCGGAATCTGCCAGATTGAACAAGCATACCACCTAACTTCCATATAATTATAATTATTCGTTTATTATTTTAAAAAAGCAAAGATCAGGTAAAAATAGTGCCTACGTCGCAACGTTACAATCAACCACAAATCGTGTGGAATGGGATAGATGCCGAGAGTTGAAGAGAGAAGTAAGACACAAGCTGGCCGACAGCTCGAAAATTCTACGAAAAGATGCGGCAGCTAACAACAGGTTTCAGCAGCATACTCTTGTAGAACTCTCAGAGGTGATTAGATGTGTATAAGAGACATTCTACGAAAAGATGCGGCAGCTAACAACAGGTTTCAGCAGCATACTCTTGTAGAACTCTCAGAGGTGATCCAGTGACTGATACCCAGAGCATACTGAAATTATGAAGGAAACACTTCTACAGCCTGCTGGATGGTAGTGAAAGAAAAAAACCAAGAAATGGTGAACCCGCCTCCCCAATATATGACCAATAAGAATTTGGAATAGCAATTACCCGTCTGAAGAACAACAAAAATATTTTAAATACAACCCACCAGCTATATGGAAACGAGCATGTATTTGCATTAGTTATAAAGCTTAGCCTTTGACCTAGTGTAATTTCCTACTGGGTACCCACTTGAGTAGTCTCGCGTTTCAACATTACTTGCATATGTGAGTAATGTGCTGAAATGTGCGAAATCGCAAACCATGAAGCGAACCCAAGCTTCAAATTTTTACATTTCTGTATACAAATGTATGTATGTATTTATGTGTGGGTGTATGAGAAAAAATATTATATGAAGTAATGCGAATACACTATTCACCACTTAGAATAACACTACTCACAAATGTATATGTATGTATATGTTGCTTTTTTCGATTCAACATAAATATTTCTGCATATTTTGCGCAGCATAAAAATCCATCAAATCACTCAAGTAAAGGTATTCACTTGGCGCATGCGAGTGTGCTTATTTATGCTAAAAATATTTACACACACATTTGCATATATGCATATTATTTATTTATAACATTCACATTTGAATTGGCTGCCATTTATTTTGACGCACTTACGTACATATACATATACATATACCTATGTGTATGTGCTCACATTTCCTTCCTTTTCATTTGAATGTCAAGGTGTAGGCAAACGCCAAGCACGCAAAAGCACAGTCGACATTTGAAGCTGGCTGAAGTTACAAGCGTTTCACACGCCTGTTCTGCCATGCACATGCTTACGTATAGTACATATACTATTTACATATGTCCATTTACAGTGTGCGAGTGTGAGTGGAAAAGTGCTGAGCATTATGCAGCAGACATTCAATCGAGTGTTTGTTTGTTTATTTGAAGAAGCGTTGCATTTGAAGAAGCAGCGGGGCGTTTGTTTACCAATCCACTCGCTTAGAAACGAATTTTACAGTCTGCATTGTGTGAGAATTGCGAACCGAAAGTGGGAAATAAAACACAAGAAGAAAGAAAAACGTTAACTTTGGCTGCACCGATGCTATAATACCCGTCACAGGTGCATTTTTTATAGCAAAGCTAAAAGGCATTCTGCCAAGATAGATCCTTCACTTTGTATATAGCAGCTATATGCTATAGTATTTCGAACTGAACAATTCTTGCTAGATTATAGCGCTGACCCGGATAATAATGTTTGCCAGATTCTGTGAAGATACGAGTGCATACCTTGTCAGATATAAAAGTTTTCCATATAAGGATTTGAGTTCCAACGACTAGTTTGTATGGCAACTATGAGCTATAGTTGTCCTATGTTGATGCTTCCGACAAATGAAGTGCTTCTTAGTGAGAAGCAGACATATGAGAAATTTCAGGTTGTTATTTCAAAAAGTGAGGAAATGTTTGGCGTATATAGTATATCGAGAGTGTCATTTAGAAGTTCCCTACTTTTTTAAAGAAAAAACCACTGAAATTTCAAATCTAATGGAAAATGTTTATTATCATCGAAGGAACATTGTTTGGCGTTTATTTTTTGAAGATTATCTCTTTTAAATGTTGGCCGCGGCCAGGTGTCAGTTCGTTGACGATTTTTTTTCGATGTCTCGTTCAAGCATTTCGACTGGCGAATGACACGTGCGATGTCCCAGACCCGAATCGAAGCCGGACTGGTTTGTGGCCCTCTTTCACTCTTTCGGTAGCTATAAGGGTATTTAATTACTTCTTGGTCAGGGAGTTTTGTTCAGACCATAAAGACAGTAGAATCAAGTTCATGTAGTAAAATAGCAAGACATATTATAAATATTGCAATGAAAGCTTTAGGTTTTTATTTTTTATATACGAGAAAATGTCTTGAGTTCCAAAAAGGTTTATTCAAACGTAGTCTTCATAGATATTAGAGTGCGCGCACAGTTAACGCTTAAAGCTGAGCGGAAATTTGCCTGTTGCATAAATGGGAAAATGTATTCGGTTCGGCTTGTAGCGTCCACTCTGTGGGCACCCTAAAGGCGTACCTTCCACTTAACAGACTTCTTTTCATTTCCATTTAATTGTTCCAGCGATATTCGGAAGTAAACGGATTTAGATTTGAGGGCTGATAAATTCTCGTAAAAAGAATAAAGTCCACCGGAATGTCACCAAGTTTTTTTATAATCTTCTTCTTTTGTCACTTGATAACAATGGGATGGTATGCCCTCAAAACTAATACGGCAGTGTAAACTGACGTTGAGCCATACCAAAAGCTCCGTCAGGATCAGAAAAGTCCTCGCCGAACCGATACCAAACATTCTTTCAGACAAGGTGACTCTCTATCATGCGATCTCTTCAATCTATGTACTGCAGGAGAAAATAATTCGAGCTGCAGAGCTGAATAGAGAAGGTTCAATAATCTACTAGAGTGTACAATTGCTTTCGAACTCCGATGACTTCGATATCAGAGCCCAAATAAGTTTTGGTAGTTAACAGAAGCAAGATGAAATATTTCCTGCCATGAAACAAACAGTCGTCGCACTCGCGACTAGGCTCCGACGTCACTGTTGATAGTCATAACCTCGAAGTTGTATGTAATTTTTTCTATCGTGGAACCAGCACTAACAGAGTGGAAATGGAAATCCAACGCAGAAAAACGTTTGCCTACCGGTGCTACTTCGGACTGTGTAAGCAATTGAGAAGTAAAGTCCTCTCTAGATGAACAAAAACCAAATTTTACAAATCAATCATCATCACTAGAGAACACATATTAGATTTCCCATCTGTTTTTTCTCTTTTGAATCGATTAGATTGTTCAGCCAATAAAGTATGAGTGGAATTAGAATAATAATTAGTTTTTAATGTACTCTTTTAAGTCCACTTTAATGATGTTTTTTATTTGCCTTTGGTCTTAAATCTCTTAAAATCGCCAACTCATCTTCTTACAACTTTTAATAGATTTGTTTCACTTTTCATTCACAAGTTACTAAAGAAGCTGAGCCATGACAAACACTTATCTGATATAATAAAGTATGCTTCGTTTTACAGTTAGCTCCGAAATTGTGGTTTTTCAGAGGTTTTGGCGTTCATCACTTTACCAGCTCACATTGTACTGCTATTCAGCTCTCATGCTCTGAAGCTGAATAAGTGCTGAAAGTCTCAAAAAGATCTAAAACACCTACAAATCCGATATTATAAATTCAAAGTTAGTTTGTAGAGTTTCGGTGGAACTTTGCTTTCATATTCAGCACTTTGTCAGCTCTCATTTTTGCGCTATTCAGCTCTCTTTCTGTGAATCCGAATAATAGCAGCAAACATAAACATCTGAAATGACTGCATCTGAGTTCAGGTTTGTAGAGCTTCAGGTGTTAGGTGGGTTTGAAAATTTCCAAAAATCGATTTTTTTTTTGTTTGCTTTATTAAATTCTACAATACCTCTTGAATATAGTCCTAAATTTTAAAGTTAATCTGAGTAATAATTTCGGAGATACAGCCTTGAGAACTTGTGCACTCAAGGCTAGCTGCGCTACATGCCCTGTCTCTAAACGCGTTTTTCTCGAAACTGTGTTTTTGAAGTCGGTGGACACGATTTCTCGAAAAGTTATCGACCGATTTAGCTCGTATTGTGTACACGTTTTTGAAATAATATTATGTAGTTATTGAACGAATGGATTTTTTCTTTTACAACTTATTTTTCTGACCAAAAAATGCCGAAAATTTTACCAAAAATGAGTTTTTTTGTTCAAAGTCTGAGAAGAAGAACAATTTTAATATTCTTTTATTTCCAACGTTCAAAAACAAGATTTAGATATGTACTAACAGAATATGCTTAGGTTTTAATTTTATATGATCCAATAATAAGTTATGCTGTCCACGGCGAGAGCACTTTTATGAGAGACACCCAGGGAAATGCGGTCTCAACGGCGGAATTTTCAACATTTTTGTGTCGAAATTTCAAGAGATATTGTTCGAATATATACCTTTGATATAAAATATTATATACTTCAAATATATGATTGCTTGTATTAAAAAAAAAAACCTAAAAATTCCTGTTTTTGTACCTCTGAAACCCACCTAACCCCTTCAACGAAACTCTGTTTTTATATTCAATATTTTCACAGATAAAAATTAAATTTAGCGATCACTTGCGTTAGGCACTGTCGCAGGCAATTCAACTCTATAAATTAATTAAACCCACGTGGCGTCAAAATCATAGAAATTAGTTCGAAGTACCCGCAGTTCTTCTAAATATGCCTTGTCATTAATAATTATTTTCCCCGAAGTTAACACACCAACCAAGTACAAGTCTATAGCAAATTACGATTCTTATGTACGKGTGTATTATCCAAGAAGCTATTTATTACTTGCTTACTCACGCTGTGCCATTCTGATTCGTCTTTGGCAAGCTTCTTTGCAGTGCTTTGTTACCTTTGTTCATTGGTTTTAGGCAGCTGTCTCTTATACACATCTAGATGTGTATAAGAGACAGGTGCCATTCTGATTCGTCTTTGGCAAGCTTCTTTGCAGTGCTTTGTTACCTTTGTTCATTGGTTTTAGGCAGAACATTTGTAAAGCCTCCTAAAGCGCTCGAAACAATTAGAGCGGTGGCTTTTGTAGATACATATCTACATATGTACAAATGCTTGTGTGTCCATATATCTGGCAATTGTAGGCGGTTTGTTGTAATTTTGAGGCTCTATGTTATTATATTTTTATTTTCTATTATTCTTACAAATTACTGTTTGGAATTAGCCTTTAGCGTCGTTTTTAATACAATATGAAATATTTTTTCTTGTCTTTTTCCTACATATTCGTCTAAATATTATGACCAAACAATGTGTAGTCATTGCTTGATGGGGAATAATAAAATAGGCTGTTACTTAAGCGTATCTCAAAATCTTTTGAATTGAACTTACCTTAATTATTCCTTTATCATAAAATGTATCWTAATAGAAATTCTTTCGAAATAAGTGAATAAATCCCCGATTACCTTCATTTTAGGAAATTACTACAATATTTTGGTATTACCAAACAAAGTTTGAGACGATTTCGTTTTTATATCAACAGCTCATGGTTTCACGAGAACTCTCTTTCTCTCTCAGAACATAYAGAGCAGAAATARAGRRATATTTATTTCGAAATCTCGAGAAYTTAAAATATAGTGTAGCTCGCAATTTTTAACTCAAACTCTTTCGTAAATAATATCAGATTTTACTAAAACTATAATATTTGCTGCAGTGGTTGAAAGTATTTGCGCAAATGATGAGATAAAACTATATTAGATTACACAGTAATCTCCAACCAGAATTTTCTAGAGTAATGCATTTTTTAAACGGTTCTCCAACATTTCGAGCCRGTTTCGATAGTGTGAAATCTCGTGATCTTCTAAATGAGACTTTATCCTGGCATTCTACTTTAGTTGAMATTTTTTTACAACGAGCCATGTTTCGATTGCCGATAGGCCAACTATGGCGAATACAATGAGCGGTGGACAAGGCGAATCATTTTGGAGACAAATAATCACTACCAAATATCAAGAATTTAGAACATTTAGACACTGATATAGATTTAAACATCAATATCACTTTTTTGATATGAAATATTTCATCCAAGAGTTTAAGACTTCAAGAGATATTTCATATGTTTTATTCCTCTTCTGCTTATTTGCAAGAGTTTTATGATCTGACCTATAAATAGTAAATGATTTAGCGATTAGATGAGATGAGAGATTTTTCATAGCGACATATTCCAAATATTATACATATATTGATCTTTAGTGTAAAACGCAATAGATCAACTAAACTACTTGCTCGTTGCGATGTCATACTGCTGAAGTCGTACGAGTCCAAAACACATGGGGAAAAGTAAGATGGAAGCGTCCAACATTTTACCGCATGGTTCAGCTGTTGACAACTGAGAGCAAAATAACTCAGCCGCTGGAAAACAAAATATGATAAGCTCGAAAAGAAGTTCAAGCCGGCTTCTGATATCCAATAGAGCAGCAAGGAATTTAATATCAAGCCCATAACAACTATACTAGAACTCCTTCTATCTTAGATATGTTGTATCAATACAGAAAATATATCAGTACCAGGAAAGTTGCTTTTGATTTCCTATCTTAAATATTTTCGRAGACAGTTTTTCTTATAATGATTAATGTGCGTTGTTTACTATCTCGACGTTTCTACCAGTTAGACATTTGAATGTGGGAAGAATTTAATCACCGAAGGCATCCAAAGAGGGTATAGGTTACTTAAACAAAGACCGGTTTTCGACATACAAGCCGATAGCAATTTTTGAACTCCACGTTCCATAAACCAAGATGGAGTGGAAATTTCTAGAGACCTTTTTGAAGATCTTCTTATAGTCTATGAAATTTTAATTTCCTCTGTCTCTTATACACATCTAGATGTGTATAAGAGACAGAACCAAGATGGAGTGGAAATTTCTAGAGACCTTTTTGAAGATCTTCTTATAGTCTATGAAATTTTAATTTCCTTTCAAATCTTTTCATCAATACTTACTTCGTCTTACTTCGCATATATCCGTATTCATTGCGGCTTTTCGCCGGTGTGACTGAAGCAGGAACCGAAAGTAATCATTTCATAAAAATTACTGTCTTCCCTCGCGTTTAGCAAGCACCATTTCATGCAAATAAACTTAACTTCTAAACTTATTGGTGTTGGGCCAAATTTTCGCGTTGGCAAGGATTCGTAATTACCGACGTTCCACGGCTGATTACTGTGTTGTTGTAAGCGGCGGCATTTCCCAAAAAAAAAAAACCCACATCCTCAAAATTTTAGCCGCCTGGGAAAATAATAAATGAGACGAACGTGGCAAACTAAATGGCAACTTTGTTTGTCTCTTTGTGTCAAGTGATGTCAAAAGCAATAACAAGGGAGTAGAATCAACAGCATTGCCATGCAACGCTGGAATTACTACGCCGCRCTCTCTCCACCTTCCACCAAAGCACGGAAGGCAACGATTTCGCTTTTGCGAAACTTGATTATTTTGTGGGAAAATAGTATTTTGCAAATGCCATAAACTAATTAAGAAAATACTTACTTACAGCGGGCGCAAGAACAGTAAGAACGAAGGGAAGAGAGAGGGGGAAAGTAGGAGAGAGCAGCAAAGCAAACTTGCACTATTTATTATTTATTGACGGCAAATGAAATGTGGAGTAATGATTATATAATGAAATCATTAAAAATTGTTCTCCAAAATATTCCCCGCAGGAGTGAGAGTTTTCTCTCTGACATTATGCATATTAATGATACGATCAAACGACACACAAGAACTGATACTATAAAAGTATATTATTCAGATATTTTAAGTCAGTGGTCGACGTGTGTGGTCTAGCGGATGGAATACTATCCCTCTCCTCTCGGCCAAAGGTGGCCGCTGCTGGGTGATTGCTTCCTTCGACGGTTTAGCTGGCCGTCAAACTTGGCTCGACCACCGTCGTCGCCGACACACTGCAATTCGACTATCACTGCTTTCGCTTGACATTTTCGGAATTGATATTTCAAGATGCCATTCTTATAGAAATCCTCGTACCTACTGGCAAACATTTGGACTAATCGATTTTCACAAACTCCTCTTGAAGTGAATTTTTCACCTGCAATATCATACTTCATACGCTGTAGTAATCGCTTGGTGAGAGGTACGGACTATGAGACGTATACATAGGAACCACAGTACCAAGCTTCAAAAGCCTCTCTGATTCACTATCTATGTATGTGTGTAGCTTGGCGTTGTCTTAATGGATAACAATTCAATTCTTATTGACTAAGGCTGCTCAATTCTGGGATTACTTGCTTCATATGATCTAATTGTTTGCATTATATTTCCGAATTAAGAGTTTGGTCATATGGAAACAGCTCATAATAGATGAGAAAAACCGGCCAAAGTCATCGCAATAACGGTCCGGAAGGGGCAACCCTGACCACCGTTCGGCTGGTTGAACCACGACCGTTTCTTAGCCGACCCGAGATATATAATATATATATATATAAGAGCCTCTGAACCACACTCCCGAAGCTTCCAACGAGCGTCTCTTACTATCGCTTTTGGACGACTGCTTGCTTCATATGTTCTAACTAAGGGCAGTACTGAACTATCGTTCCGAATTAAGAGTTTAGTCGTGTGGAATATAATAGATGATTTCCTACCAATCTAACCAAACTGGTAGCGGTCAGGAAGGCCCATCTCAGCTTGCGCTAGTAGACTATGACCGTTTTTGCTTGATGTTGTAGTAAAATATTCACTATCATCACTACGAACCGTACTCTATCTGAAGATTCGGAACATGATCGGTTACAAACTTTTTTTTGTAGAGTGCTGGTCYCCTGRATAATCGGAAACTGGTCTAAAATTCAAATTATTTTATGGATATTRTTTTCGTAATCTTTATTCTACTGCTTATAAGTTCGATTGAACAACCAAACTAAAAAAAAAAAACATCCGAGTAAAACTTCGTTGTCTTATGTTGTTTGGTTTTATGCCAGTCTATCAATCTGTCCTTAAATATACCGGACCATCTCGGACTGTCTCAACTAGTCGGTTTAGACTCGCTTGGGTTTACAGCGAGTAGGTCGAACTACTTGAGCGCAGTAAGATCTGCAGCGGTAACGTGTAGCAGTTTAACATCCTTTAAAGCTTAAAGTTCTCAGCTTGAGCACCCAAAAAATCGAAAGCTTCAATGAGAGAGGCACTAGTATAGATTGCACTAGTATAGCTCGAAATTCTYAATTAATTTACCGTTCTTTTGACACTTATCTCTTTGACATATTTATTTTAGTACAGTTCCAGTTTTTATACTCGTTTTCCGCTGCTGAAGCAAGTGCCACTATCAATATCAGCAGTCTCCAGCTCATCCTACAAACGCAGCGTGCCGCAGAAAGCGGCGTACCACAGTTCTGATATCGGCATCGCTTGCAGTTTCTTGACTTGTTGACCCATTTCGATGACATACATACGTAAATATATAAGTATTGTTGGTTGTCGGTTCTTTCCTGTGGAGTGGAATGGAGTTAGAATGATGCTTAACGACTGCGATATCGCTGCAGTCAGTCAGTCCAGCCCAATTGCATTTGCTGCACTATTACTTCAAAGTTGTATGTACTTCCAGTTATATATTAGTATAGATATAAATTTAATAGTATGTATATGGACACTATGCGGTATTCACCTATTCCAACGATTCTTCCATCGTTTATAGTACCAGCTTACTCCGCTGTCTCCCCTTCCGCCACCATAACCATCTTTTGAACGCACTTCAACTCAATC
>NW_017537523.1:15696-38344 GCF_001853355.1 Bactrocera latifrons | reverse complement strand
TGAGTGGAAAAGTGCTAGGGTTGTTCCTCTCCTGAAGTTCCCTAATGATATCAAGAGCGACCCTCAGTATTATCGGGGCATCAGTCCCTTAACAGTACTTGAAAAATTGCTGGAAAGAGTTATGGTGAAACGGCTTGAGGAGCTGACGAGGGGTATGCGGTCGGATATGCAATGTGGGTTCGGGAAAGGACACAGTATAGAGGATGCATGGTTYTATATCCAGATTGAGAATAAGGAGAATGTCAACAAATATGTCTTTGGCATTTTTGTTAACTTCATGGGGGCGTTTGATTACCTAAACTGGAATCGAGTGGTRCAACGGCTGGAGGAACTTGGCTGTCYGGAAATTACTCTTTAGCRGAGTTATTTCTCGAACAGAAAGGCCTCTTTTGTTGGCATCAATGGGAGTTGTAAGTGGTTGCCCGTTGGGTTCCACTTGTATTCCAGATATTTGGAACCGTWTGATGGATACTCTACTTGGGCAGCTCGMGCCACTCTGTAAGTGTTTCTCGTAAGCGGACGACCTTCTTTTCTGATGGAAAGTCGCTCACGGTCTGAGCTGGAGCGGACAGAAGCAGGCTCTTACAGATTGTGAATACTTGGTCTGTGGTCTCTTGGTTCGCTTGGTATCGAACGATTCGGAGAGACTCACAGCTTAGTGCTCATCTCTAAAAATTTTCCCTTCAATGCATAACTACATYGAAAAAATCGTTCTGTCCTTTGCAATTCCTGAAAAAATAGAACAAAGGTATGAGAAAAAAAGTTTACAGTAAAGCCAAATAAAATTCTCAACTGAACAATATTACATAAATAATGAGGAAGCAAGCAAAACAACTGCAAATGAATGCAGCAATGCACACTTACGAACACAGAAGCCTTACGGGTATATAACAAATGGTAGTCTTTCTTATTTCCAAACTCATTTGCATCCTTCGTAYAAAACTTGCATTAATTTTTGCAACGAGTTGCTGCAAGGCCACCTCCAACTCTTCTTCATTCACCCAAGAGAATTTTACTTCATTCTTTGTCACAACTCGCCTCTACTGCTTTCGTTCCACTTTTGTATATTTTATCTCGGAAAGCTCATTAGTGAAAAACTTTRCGAAAAGTAATTCAGTTTTAAATTMCATTCCCCCTCTCTTGCAACCTCTCTSGTAATCTCCTGCGATGCGTTTCGCMACAATGTTGCAGATTTTCAATAGCAAACGCTTTTCTCTTGCCATAAACTASCATTTACTTTCCAATTGACTTTTCATTTCAACTAAAATGAGGTTTCGCATTTTCTGACTTGCTCTGTGTCGTTTGCSTCATTAAGTCGGCAGAAAAGTAAAAACAAAACAGCGATGGGAATTATTTATGGCTTGCGTCAAGCAACAAGTCGTTTGCCGTAAATATTTATCAATTACAACAGAAACGAAACGGTAAGTCTTAAATCGGCTTATCACATTCTCAAATCGCACTTTTTATGTGAGCCTCAGCTGCGCTTTTAGTGGCCTTCGTGTTATTTGCTTTTGTGACAGCGAATGGAGATGGCGATAAGTAAATGTTAAGGCAGTTCAAAATTTAGATACCACGTAAGGCAATTATAATTCAATAATATATGAAATAAGATTGTCAAAATATCTCCCTTTGTATTTTTTGCTCTTTATTTAAAGCTTTATAAAATGTGTTGCAGTGATCGGATATAGTTCAAATATGCGCCGTTTCGTTCGATAATCTGTTTCCACCTAGACGAAAATTTCATAATATACCCCTCGTAAAAGCCCTCCTCCTTATTTACGAAAAACTTGGATAGCCACTTTTCACAACCCTCTTTTGAGTTCCACTTTACACCAACAAGGGCTACGCCATGGACAGAAACAAGTGGTAATCACTTAGCGCTATGTCCGGCCTATATGGTGGATGCGATAAAACCTTCCATCCTAGCTCCCGGAGGTTCTGACAAGTCATCAACGTAGTGTGTGGTCTGGCGTTGTCCAGGTGCAACACTGCACCCTTCTTGTTGGTCAATTCTGGACGCTTCTAGTCAATCGCGTACTTCAAGCAGTCCATATATGGGGAAAAAACGCTCCCAATGAAAAGGAAAAAAGAGCTTCGGATGAGAGACTCCCTTTTTGAAGACGATCGTTGCAAACGCATTAATGATCACGATTTAARGGCATGCAYCTRGAATGTCCGGTCTGTTAATTGGGAAGGTTCCCAAATAAGTTGGGGCTGATCGACTTCGCCGGAGCCCGAAWTGTGGWGATCTAGTGACTGATGCCCAGAGCATACTAAAATTATCGAAGAAACATTTATCCAGCCTGCTGAATGGCAGTGAAAGCATAACACCAAAATATTGTGAAGCAGATTCCCCAAGCGATCCTGAGCGGATATTAAATTGCCCGACAATGAAGAAGTTCGAGTAGCAATTACCCGTCTGAAGAACAWAAAAGCGGCGGGGACCGATGGATTGCCGGCCGTACTATTTGAATAAGGTTGAAAACACACCCGACGATTCAAATTTAGGTGGGTTCTGCCCAATCCTCAAAAAGGGAGACCCCACAATCTGCACCAACTACCGCAGGATAAGATTCCTCAACATCACATAGAAGGATCTATCCAGCGTATTGTGTGAAAGATTAAAGCCTAMYGTCAACAAACTGATTGGACCTTATCAATGTGGCTTTATCRACAACGGACCAGATTTTCACCAGACACCAAATCTTGGAAAGACTGTGGAAAGGTAAACGACACGCACCACCTTTTCGTCGCTGAAGCGGTCGTCGATTTTAAAGCTGCTTTTGGTACTAAGAAAAGAAGCTGCTTCYATGCCTAAAGTCGCCTCTCGATGAACAAAGACTGAACTCTACAAGTCACTTATTATTCCCGTTCTGCTATTCCCTGGACACTTGACGTGGCTTGACAAATTTACGACGTTTTGTTACTTCAGTAKTTATGGTTTTTCATACCGTGTTTCTCACCTCCGGTCAATGACCTTTCCATTGACATATAGCAAAGACAGCAACCTTTTACCTGTCTCTTATACACATCTAGATGTGTATAAGAGACAGATGACCTTTCCATTGACATATAGCAAAGACAGCAACCTTTTACTTCCAATAATTGAGGGCAAAACATTGACTCTTATTTGTTTCAGCAAAGATATTAATTCTTCATSTACATTTAGCGAGGTCAAGACCCCTGAGGTCAATAACCCTTATGTATACATTTGAAAAAAAAAGAAAAATAGTTTATTCGCTCTATGAGGTCTTGGCATATGCGAACAAAAATTCTTCTTTAGTGAACTTCCTATTGCTTAGATGTTTYCCAAGAAACGACTATTCAGAGCTGTTGTCTCGAMCTCCTTCTCCACATTTAACTGCGCGTTTGATAGCTTGAAAAGAAACTCGGACGACATGCAAAGCTTACGAAATTTTTTAAGTGTTTCACCCAAACTGCCAAGAACGCATTTTAGAAATCACACACTACTTTAATCGAACAAAAAAAAAAATTCTCACTGTGTACTCAGACCAAGCTTTAACATATATACACTGCAAATTCCATTGCACCGTGGGGGTATTTGCCCAACTTGGCCTTCGATGGCAGCATCAACGTCAACACTCAACTCTAGCGTAAAAAGATTAGAGACTTGTTTTCCATAGAGAAAACACCAATCACACGAAAACGGCTTACGAACTGATGATGGTTCACGCACACACACACTCACATATAATMCGGACAGCTTCAAGCGTAATGGCAACCGGACCAAGTTGAATTTACCTAGTGCATTAGAGATATTTTCGAGGCCAACGTTAGAATTGCGCGCTGGAAGGGRAAACCACTGAAATGCCGAAGCGCCGTAGAAGAAAACGGCCAACCACAAAATCGTGATGCACCGTTGTTGCCGCGTGCAATACATGAAAATCCACTTCAACTGCTGACGGTWCRTRCCACCACAGCAACGACAGCAGAAAATTGCGAGCACGAAACTGAGCAAAATCAAGTCCATCTAACTGGATTTGGGCCACCTGGCTTGGGAGACGAGCCGGTTGAAATGAAAATCTGTGCACTGTCCGGCTGTATGTTGCAACAAGTTTATGCTCGCGGCACTGTGATGCCGCTATTTTAGTGGAATTATGAGGGATGGAAAAATTGGCACAGCAAATTGCCAACGAAATTCCAAGTTCAACCACGGCATTGGCAGGAAGAAGCTACGGTCAGCGTTCAAACGTGGAGATACACTGCCTGCGGGCACTCAGCTTCGTTGGCAACAGCAACGGCATTCAGTTTTGTTGCACATCACAATTTGGCTTCAAGGTGCACATGCCTGTCCATGGATCAATATGGATTTATGCCACCAGACTTAAGCAACTGAGTGTTGCCGCTTCGTGCCCATGCGCTGGTCTTTTCGATTAGCGGTTGTGTATTTGTTTGGGGCATGGTTGCAAGTGCTTTGATTATTATTATTTTTGATGTCGTAAATTGTTAGTTGATTGGTAGGAAGTTGGTCGGAACACAATTAATTAGCCGCAAACTAAAATTTCATAGTAAATTACTTCTAAATTTAATTTCATCAAATTATTTCTTTCTGTTTGATGTTTTATACTTTCGTGACTAACTTTCCATCTCTCTGGGGTCTGAAGTTTTTTTTTCATAGAACAATTTAGTATATATTAGGTTCGTAATACTTAGTCTTGCCAAATATTCTAAGTTAACAATGATAAAGAAGCTATGTCGATATTATCTTCAATAGATACCTTCTGATTTTCGAGAGAAAGGTTCTGCGGAAGATTTATGGTATTTTGCGCAAAGGCTACGGCGAATACCGCAGTGGATAGAACGACAACATAGTTCAGCGAATTAAGAGTGCGAATAGAGGAAAGAACTCCAGCTCTGAGAGTATTCGACGCAGGACCCTCRCTAGGAAAGAGAGGAAGAGGAAGATCTTCACTCCTTTGGGAAGACCAGGTGGAAAAGATCCTGGCTATACTTGGAATAAAGAAGAATAATCATACTACTCACATTCATCTTTCCACCTACCTCTGTGTATAAATTTGAAACTAGCCTGATATTAGATATTTTTTGAAGGTTATCATCTCGATATCTTAGGCTGGGTTAGTTAGTATAGTTAATGATAAAATCCAATACCAATCCAAACAAAGCTAAAAAAAAGTAAATCTTTGTCGCCTTTAAATCCATAATATAGATCTATCTGTAATATCTATGAATATATTCCAAAGTCTCCGGCTCCAGGGAATACGAGTCAATAGAATGTATAGTATGTAGCTAAAAATCGGAATTATCCCTGGACGTAGGGAGAGTAGAAACCAAATAGTTCTATCTTGGAATCCTTGGAACCCAGAACGAGTAAAAGATCCATGATAGAAGGGGAGTGTTTTATTGGATACACCACTCAGCTATGTTAAAGATCCCTATATGGTGCGAATGTATTTTAAACCGTCCTTTCAGCATTATAGAGTATACTCTTCTTTACTGACTGAAGACTACAGAAGAAGGTATTGTTTTGCTATTTTGTTGACAGCTGCGCAAGTGGCAACCTTGGCGCCTTACGAGCAATTCTGTAAACTCAGGTATACCACAAACAAAAGGTATCTTTCTTTTGTAGGCACTTCGTCCTGTTGGAAGGCTTTTTCAAATTTAATAAGAAGATTTATCTGGGCATTTTTAGTTTTAGCATTTCTGTTTGGTAACCCTATGCAAGGAAATTCACAGTTCACAGTTCCCAAATAAGAGGAAGCCGCAGAAAAAATAAATATAATAAAAACTTTTTACGCGAAAACAATTTCCACATTTTGTTAAAATTTTCACCGTAACTTATTCGRCACTCTGATTAACTTTCCATGGGAAAGTAAAGCTCGAATTTCACTATTTACAAGAATTAACTGTTTACCATCAGTAATTAATGGAAACATACACACTTTTTCAAGTAAGTATATAGTATACATATGTACATATATGGAAGTGCTCACATTGTTGATGTTCCTCCAAGCATGCATATAGTCACGGTTCGTTATGGTTATAGCCAGGCACGAAGCGGCCTGTCTCTTATACACATCTAGATGTGTATAAGAGACAGAGCATGCATATAGTCACGGTTCGTTATGGTTATAGCCAGGCACGAAGCGGCGCTCTACTAACCTATAAATTTGTTTAGAGGCACGATTAGCGATTCACACATTTAATTCAGTTTTGTTGTTAGAGAATTTATTTAATTAAATGTCTGTTGCATTAAACTTTGCTTTCACACTTTTCTCGCTTCTCTTGCTTGTTCTTATAAATTGCTCGTTCGGCTGTGATTAGTTCTACGCTCTTTAGTTTCGTTTCTCACGCATCATAACCTCATTTATCAACTGAATGCGCTTATTGTTACATAMAATTCGAAGGAGATTATTGCTTCTATGATAGGCTGTCATCTTGTAACTACTTTCATTTCCAAATATTGGCTTTTTGCTTGGCTTTCTTTATAAAATGGAGCACACTCCGTATCGACACAAACTTATTATAATTGAATCTTGTGTGACGCTTTCAAAAAAAAAAATAATAATAATAAATTTTTTTATTTGGTTTTTCGATAGCTTATATTTACATAAATATCGTGTGCAATTGGGAAGGTCGCATCTTAAATAGTTTTTGGATGGCAGCGTTTTAAAGAGCGACCGCTCGGAGGTGTAAACGTACATAAGTGAAACTTTAAACGAATTTTTCTTGATTCTCGCGTTTTTTTCAAAATTGCTGACATCATAACATAACATAAAGAAATTGACCAATCGACTTCAAATTACAACTGAGTATTTTTTGAAGAGATTTGCCATATAATCAGTTACGATCTTTTTGATTGGTTGAAAATTGTCAATTTGGCATTAAAAAAAATTTTTTTTTGATTTTTGATATTTTTCAAAGATCGTTTTTCATTGTATAGGAAATATCTTTAAGTTTAATAGCCCAAAACTCGGTTATTTTTCAACATTTTTCTAAAAAACAAAGAATCTTAAAATATAGCTGAAAATATACTTTGTTACGCTCAAAGAAAATCGAAATATTCAATTGCGTACTTTCTCTTAAAAAAATCACGAAAATCGCCTAATTTTTCATGCGTCACATTAGTACAGCCCCTTAATACAGTCACGTGAGAGCTAACTCGCGAGTGCGAGGATTGCTTGCTTGTTGGCAGGAGATATTTTATCTTGCCCTCGTTCTCTACCAGACCGGTTTGCTTCGCTTCCTTATCCAGTTTGGAGAAAACAGAACCAACTTCGTTGAAACCAGCTATAATAATACAAGATATATAAGATTCCTTATAAGATCTTGATTCTGGTCGCTGAGTTTATATGGCAGCTATATGATCTAGTGGTCCAACATTTTCATCGAAGTTTGTAATATTGCATGGAACAACAATCTAAGCCGAATTTTGTGAAGATATCTCGTCAAACTAAATAGTTTTCTATACAAGAACTTGATATCTCAAAAACTCTATTCTCCCGATCCTGTAGTATGTACAAACATACGGACGAACGGACTGATGGAGACATGGACATGGCTAAATCGACTCTCTTTCTGCGAAACACGGTCATTATAATGCACCTTCTGAATACACTATTCAACATATAATTGCAATATTTGATTGGATTTGATTCTGATTAGATTGGATTCATATAAGACTGTGTTGGCACCAAAACTGAAGCCTACAGATTGAGCGCTAAGAACGATGGAAGCCAATGACGATTTTCATGGGAAAATCATATTTTCAGATGATGTCCATTTCTGGCGTAAAGGTCTTGATTTTACTTTTGTTTTCCAATATTATATACAACCGATTCAGAAATGAACTTGTTATCSCTGACGATTTGTTATTTCAGTATTTTCGGGTTTTCGTTCCGGGTTTCTCAGCAATTCTACAAACTGAGGTCAATGAGCTTGACATTTCCATTTGGCAAAGACAACAACCTTTTATCAAGAACAAATCTMTAAATCAATGATCACTTTGTTTACATTTGAGGTCAACAATCCTTATGTTTAMCTTCAGCAAAGACACGAACTCTTTGTTTACATATAGCGCGGTCAAGATCCCAGAGGTCAACAACTCTTTTGTTTACATTTTAGGTCAATGAGTTTATTCATTCTATGAGATCGTGGCACATTCGAACAACAATTATTCTTTAGTAGACTTCATATTTCCCAAGAACTGACCGTGAGTTATGTTGACCGAGTTTTTTCTCAGAGTCTGATGATCTCGACACGAAGATCTCTGTTTTCAAAAAGACCGTGCACTGCCTCATGTTTCATGATGAACACTTTGCGTGCAAAGTTTGGCGACTTTGTCGACCGAAAATGCAGCGGAGTGCTCCATTAAAAATGAAGTAGTGCAGGACGTTTCCTTCAATTGACATAAACTGATCTGCATATATTCGACTTCTCCTTCTGCGTGTTACAAACTTCGTGCTAAATTTAGCATAGCCGGTACATGATATAAATAAATCGATATAGATCGAAATAAATGCTTTTTTCTTTTCTTCCGTTTTTTCTACTATAAAGTTTCCGCTTTCTCAGAATAGTTCTGAGCCGATGTATGTATGTACATCTTTATCCATCAAACTTCTTCCATAGTTCAATTCCATTTCCACCGCATAACGATGGTTTCAACGTTTTCGTTCTGGTGTAGAGGTGGTCGAAAATGCGCCATGCTCCGGAAGGCCTGTTGTCGAAAATTGCGATAAATAAAATATAGTAGCAGCCGTAGCATCGGTCAAGAGCTGGGCATGAGTCATCAAAAAAAATTTTATGAACAATTGAAATTCAATAAAAAAAACCGCAAGACTTTTTTGACAACCTAATATTACTATTACCAAAAAAGGTGCACCATTTATTAAGCGCTTGAAAGACCTTAAGCTCTAATATTTCAAATGGAAATCATTGAAGTTCTTTCAGCCTTTTTCACAGAAGTAGACTCGTTGCCATTTTGTAATTTAGTATTTTTTTTTTTAAATTTTGTTTTATATCTTCATTTTGCGCGACGAAACTGTATTAGCTGCCAGCGAGTTTCATTTCATTCCAACTTTAGCTTCAGCTTGGTCTTTATTTTCGTCGTTTTTCATTCGCACCCATTCATTTATTCAACACAAAGTTTAGGATCAGTGTCAGCTAGAGTGCGAGACTGGATGTTGTATTTGCCTTTGTACTGAATTCCCTGCTTGCTGCAGTCTGCTTTGTCTGCTTTGTCTGTAAATGAGTCGCGGAATGTCGCAGGAATTATGTCAAGCTCGCGGATGTAACCACCCACATAGAGTAGAAGGAAGAGACTCTTATAACTAATTATGCAAGGAAAATTGTTAGAAAGAATCAAGTGAAGTGAAGTTTAGCGCGTAAATTTATGGCAGGGATGAACTCATGTGGGATATCAGTTTATCTGCGGGACAACGGTGGGCTTTCGAAGCAACTACGGAGATGGCAAAAAGTTTGACGGCGCGAATATGTAGTGACCAGCTAAGCCAACTTAAGCAAGAAGGCAAAAGCAAAAGCTTTGCGCACAAGATTTTCATTATAAATTWAAAGTATATGAGAATGACTRTTATGAGTCAAGTCAACACAATTTATTTGKGCGCAAAGTAATAGAAATGCACTGCGAAAGCTGGATAAGGATATTCACTTGAGGGATTTGGAAAGAAAGGAATTTAGCAATGACAATGTCGTATTACTTAGTTTGCTGAAACAGGGTTGGGTGATACCAGCTGACAGGAAATGATGGTCATACAAGATTCGGGTTCATCTAACCGGAACAACTGGGGTTATACGCGCCGAAGAATGCTCAGCTCGGTTATATTTATCAAAACTAATGGGAAAATGTTTATTACTACTACTACGATACAACAACAATGACAGCCAAGTTGTAGGAAACAGATTTTAGACGTAGAAGTCTGGCTACTTTAGGTTACGTTGGGTTATGAGCGAGGAACCATTTTATACTCCACGCAAATTTGTCAGGAGGGTTATTGTCAATCCCAGCCTCTTTGCTAGCCTCGCCAAAGTTGTGTCTCCCGAGATATTTAAAATAACATAAAACCGGTCAATAGATGACAAAGCGACCAAATGGTTCTACAAGTATCTCATTTTCCCCCATACAGCTTTGTGCAAAGCTATTGAACAGTGGCCAGTTAAAACCAACAACGCCTACGAGGTTTTCCTAGTGCGGAGGACAGCTCTCAGTTCACCTTGTGTCAGAAGAATCTCGCAATCGGACAAATTCTGGTCGTTGGAGAGCTCATCAGAGGTGCATCAGGTCCGTCACTTGAACGCAAGAGGACATCTAAAATCCGACTCGCTTCCAATCGACTGAAACTGTTGTATGAGCACCTTCTTCTTCCATACTTTGGAACGCTCCTTGTATCTCATTTTCCGCCATACAGCTTTGGCAAAGATATTGAACAGTGGCCAATCAAAACCAACAACGCCTACGAGGTTTTCCTAGTGCGGAGGATACCTCTCAGTTGACCTTGTGTCAGAAGAATCTCGCAATCGGACAAATTCTGGTCGTTGGAGAGCTCATCAGAGGTCCATCAGGTCGGGCACTTGAACGCAAGAGGATATCTAAAAACCGACTCGCTTCCAATCGACAGAAACTGCTGTACGAATGCCTTCCTTAGCAATTACTTTGGCTTTGCAGGTGCCCAGGACTCCACTGTGACCGCGCACCCRTACTAGTCTATTATGGAAGAAGCTTAAAGCTGTTGCTAATGAGGTCATGCATTCCTTGACTAGTTTTGAGAGCACAATCAGCGATMTGAAAGACGATAAGCCGCTCTGCTATCAAAATGAATACACAGATCTCTAAAAAAAAAAAACAAAAAACAAGCTGCACTTCGTTGTTTTGGAAGACGATTTATTTGTCTGGTAGCCTGTATTTAGCGTTGACGGGGAGCTTACGATAGTAGATTCCACCTCTTCGATCCATACGAATAAAAAGATCATTGCACTTCTTCTCCAACGGTTTCGCTCCATCTACAAATTTTTCGCAGTTGTGTGAGCAGAAAGAAGGATCCGGCAGGAGAAGGTTTGGCGATATACCAAGTACATTTAACTGGGATATCAAGGTACTATTAATTCTCTTAATAAAGAAGTTTAATTTTTATTTTTTTTTATTTGAAGCTCCCTATATCTTATGCGTCTTCTTTCATTTTGTGTGTTTATTGCTCGCTACGCCTATTCGACACTTTCTTACTTTTTCTTCAAACAAATATATTTACAAAATAACCGAAATGGCAGAAAATAAAACTTTGTGTCCAAAAATTATAAAAATAACCGCATTGATTCTAGCATTTCTGTTGTTAGTCAAGACATTTCTTTGCTTTCTGTTGTCATTTGCCATACTCGAAGAACCGCCTGAGGATTGGCCCCAAAGGCTAAGAGGTGAGAATTGGTACAGATTTTCGTATATTATTTTGATTTTCATATATTAGGTTGCCAAAAAAGTCTTGATGTATCAATTGTTCATACAATTTTTTTTTAATGACTCATGCCCAGCTCTTGACCGATGCTACGGCTGCTACTATGCCGGTCTCTTTCGACCAATTCAGCGATTTTATCACAATTTTCGACGACAGGCCTTCCGGAGCGTGGCGCATCTTTAACCACCTCTACACCAGAACGAAAACGTTGAAACCATCGTTGTGCGGTGGAAATGGAAACTGTATCGCGTCCATAAACTGCACAAATTTTATTGGCGGCTTGAGATGCATTTTTGCCTTTATCGTAGTAGTACTGTAAAATATGCCGTATTTTCTCTTTATTTGGCTCCATGTTTGCGACGCTATAACTCACGAACGACTTAAAAGAAACGACAATCAATCAAACACGTGTTAGCGCGTGAAATGAGCTCTCGAAAAAGGTATAGCATGACCCGATGCGACGAATAAAACTAGAACTACGCGCTCGCAGCGCCAACTAGCGAAAATACCGCAAGACTTTTTTTGGCAACCTGATATCAATTGAAGTACAAACTTCTTATGGCCTCTTCTAGATGACTGTCATCCCAAATGGTATAGCTGGTTCTCGCTAATTCTCAACGCTGTCGGTGTTGTGGTATATTCTTATATGTACTTTGGTATACTAAATGTATAGTGATAGAAATGTAATATTCTAGCATACAACAATAACATATTTGTCATCATTTTCTTTTAGACACACAAATTTAATCTCTTGGTAGGTCTCATTGGAGTAACGGCTTATCTTATAGTTTCCGTACCAGCTCACATCGTCTTGTGGATAATACACACAAGGCCCCATACGATGATGACCTTGAATTGCATGGGGACTGGTAAGTTGGTGAGAGGATTGGAAATGTTTTAATACAAACATTATGGACTAAATATTAAATTTTCAATTCTGACAACCCTCCTSCCGAAAATTTTTATAATTTGGCACAAATCTATAAATTTTTATAACACAAATAGTTTTTTTTTGTTTTTATATTCATATTACAGCGGTGTCCGTCATTTGCAGCCCATTATCCTACATTCACTACCGAAGGATACTCGCCGACGAGCGTATCCARGAAATGGAGGAAAGCGAATATTCAGGGAGTAAAAAGAAATAATTTCTATGTATTAAAACGGTTCTAATAAAGAAATAAATGGACTTTAATATCTTGTTGATGGAATATCGAAGTGCACTTAAACATTTTAGAGCATCTTTGAACTTTTCGAACATTTCCGACTTTTGTTGTACTAAAAAGTACCTATTGCAGTTACTATCGAAAATCGGGGATTGCATGAACATATTAAGAATCCCAGCAAGGCACATTCTGTAAACCGCCCTCACGTCGACTGCGAAAGTTGCTATCAGACTCCGGGGAACTGGACACATTAAAAGTACTAGAGACGAAAAATGAGTAAACCTCTCTCACCTCGACTGCATACTTGATAATTTGGGCCACTGAGCCACGGAACGTACGACTAGCGGAATCCTTTTTATGCACAAACCTTCGAGAAATATGAAGGTGGGCCGGAGTCGTTAGGCAAGAGGTCCMGAGAGAGTTTTCGCGGTTGGATCACCGTTCATTGGGAAGATTGGAGGGGAAGTCTCAATCAGCTGAAGCCAGAATCTTGCGTCCCAGTTGAGCTCACTTAGCTTTGGATAGAAACGAAAGAATTTGTGGGATTGCGAAAGCCTGCAGTCCCAGAAAGGGACGCAAAAAATCCACTGAATTGCTAGTCTTAACTAGCAAATGTATGACTAGCATTCCCGTAGTGGTGCTATAGATTTTGAATTTTCAAACGGTTGTTCTTTTGCTACCAAGAGAATACTTAGTCTAAGACCGGAAGTCGTGAGCTGCTTGAACCGTATGTAAAAAAACTTCCCCTCCCAAATGAATGGCTTTCGGAGAACTTTTCTCATTTGCGTGAACTTCTATACATGACTCCATTCTCCAGCTTATATAAGTGGCAAAAGAGGTGGAAACATCTTAAAACAAAATTCTTCTCACAGTCCAGCTTTCACAGGACTAATGTTTTCACACTTTCTACGACTCGGCGAATTGGCTGAAATTGCTATTAGCCGTCTCAATAATAATAGTCCAACCTCGGAGTTCTGGGCATAACAAGAAACAGGCGTTACGTGCTATCCAAGAGTGATTAATTGYAATCTCACGAGAGAACAGCATATTTACCTACCCTAACCCAAACTGCGGGGAAACTTGCAAAAGATGTTTTGAGGATTTTCGGTATTGTACTGAACATATAAGTCAAATACATATACTCATTTTGTCAGCTGCTCTGAAAGTTATTCCTCAAGAAAATTGTGTAATCCCAAAGAGATACCCTATACCCCACATCTTAACATCAATCTATATTAAATAAATACTCAGTCAATAGTTTTGGTGTTTCGGCCAAACAAAGTGACCAATAATCCATTTCTCAGAAACTCATATGCATGTTGGTTGGTGTTTAGGGCACAAATGGAAACTCCATTAAATCATGGGATTTTCATTACGTTGAGCGAATTACAAATTCAGCCATAAGCGGTCGTACGTGACAAGCTTAACGTAGAAAAATTCAGTGCAGAGGGAGAGTGGAAAAGTTCGAACATAACCAAAAAACAAACTAAATAAACAAACTMAACGGGAAGAGCTAAACTCGTTGTGCGAAATTTGGCAAGCAAATAGTGGCAGTGGTGAAGTGGTACTTTTGGTCGCAGCACTAAACACATATTTGTCATTTGATAAAGAGAAAAGTTTTTTTTTACAGAAATAGTCTGAAATTGTCAGAACGATCATAATTTAACGAATTCTTTCAGTACATTTCAGATCAACTCGTACATATATGAGTTGACGGTTACGTAAATGTGGACCGGTGATTCAACCTGGATAAACTRACAGCTCTTGAATCYCTTCAGATTGCTCCAYGTCTCAAACGCGGCAATTTTTCTTGCTTACATACCCACAGAGCCAGAAATGGGTCTCATCGCTGGAAAAAATTCGGCTCGAAAACTCGGATCTTTTGGAACTTTTCAAGAGCAGATAGAGCGAAGCGATGGTGCTTAGTAAGGTCGAGCGGCTATAGTTCTTGCACAAGCATACAGCTTGTGCGCCTTTGTTTTAAGATCTCGACGTAAAATGCGCCAACTCGTTCCCTATATGAGTTCGTGTTGCTCCAAACGGCGCTGAATCAACTCAAAAGTAACACTTGGTCCAATCTGTAAATAATGGTAGAACGGCGATACTGCCCTTCAGTTACCTAACCGTACGTACAGGACTGGTTAAAGAATGCGTTACCTCGTTATCAGTGGCATCAGATCAGTAAAATGAGGCCGAGGACCTTTCTTTTGCTGCTATTACTGGATAGCTCTGTTTAGCCGGATCTTAATCAGGGCTGGGCTAACTTCCGTTCATGCGCTATCGGTCGCAGGAGACGCTGTGAGCACTTTACCCTTACTAAGGCTAGGCCTTACTTAGTTGTGATGGTTTTATGAGGCCTTTTCCTTATCGATGACCATGTTTTAAGGTAGGGAAGCCATAAGCCACCTGCAGACAAAAGATGGAAGAAGACAAGATGTAAACATCCGAAGAACAATTCATTCTTGATTGTTTCGAGTCAAGATCAAGACTTAATCACTTGGCAGCTCATACTTTCAGACATTATACTGAGCTGTTGGACATAGAAATCATGCGTTGCTGCCTTACAAAAGCGTATACAAGACTTATAGTTGTTGGCTTCAGGGAGGAAATAGTAGTAGTGGTCCAAGCTCATCTTCTGGATCAGCCGTCTAATATAGCCTAAGCTTTATTTTATAACCACCTTAATGTTCAACTTACACCAACTTGAAATATTCAACCTAGAAACTATGTCAGAGTCGTTTGCTGCACGCTGGCAGAAAATCAAACTAAGCATTGACAYAATTGACTCCCGAATGCCAACAGGATACAGCAAGTCGACACACATATCCATACACACACGTAGATACATGGAGAAAATGCGAATAAAAATTGTGCCAAACGAAATCTAGCTCGAAGAGCGCCAACCGTGCAAACAAGGGCATAAACATTGGAGAGCAGACGTAAGGCCACATGCATGCAAATCCACACACACAAATCCACACACACATGCTCACGTACAACGTACAACGTAATCCAATTACATGTAATAGATAGAACTATCGATGGCATCMAATCGGCGAGAGGCAGGAATGTAGGTGAGTGCGCTTGCTTTATGTTGAGTTGCATAAGAACATGCATGGAAGGGATTAAAGAAGACAGACGTGGTGCGCCAATCATGCGTACATATACACTATCTAATATGCTTATGTGTGGGTTAGTATTTGATTTTCACGTATTTTGTAGATTTTATCTCTGATGTGTGCTGAGTTGTTACAACCTGAAACCAAAAATGGTGAATTCCGCTCTTCGCTCTAGGTGCAAATTGGAAGATTTACACTGAACTACTAAYACAAAAGCTTTTATGAGAATGGAATTGAAAGCTGTTTGGAAWTCARTAAWATGTGGATAGTGGYGAATCGAACAAACAGCTGGCGTAATGGAAATAGAATGGGATGTCCAAATAGAGATAGGATAGAAAGAGTTTATTCTACTTTAATTACGTATTCATATACTATATACTACGATTCGCTTAGATTAGATGGCTAATCCCTCAGCGTGGCGGGGATTATACTCCTATGTGTAGTCCATTTTGAAGCCTGATGACAAAACTCCTTCAGTTGCATATCAGCCCTGATGTCTGCAAGTATGAGATCCGAGGATCTTGATCTAGCAAAAGCGAGGAATACGAGAAAGAACTGTTGATATAATTCTATCTTATCTTCGTCCATACAGCTGATGTACATAGTTGGCATTCGGTAAGATATCCATGAATCTCTATCGGCTCTYAGTAAGAGCCACCTTTCAATGGATGTAAGGGCTCTTACTGGATGTAAGGGTTCCAACTGGATACTATTACATCCATCGAAAGGTGGTTGTAACTGGATGTAAAGGTTCTAACTGGATACTCTTACATCCATTGAAAGATGGCTCTCACTGGCAGCGACGAGTAACCAAGACTACTTTCGAATTACCCTGGGCCAAAAGGACCTACGACTGCACAGCTGTTGGTACCTGACCTACACTTGAGTACCAACGGTTCAGTACTGGCCCATAACAAGCCAATGGAGCTCCTATCCACTTCCATTCCGCAGTTATTGAGACTGAAGTACCTATCTAGCAAGCTCATCTTACGTCTTACAGTTTCCTGCAAGACTGCTGTAACTAGGCACCTAAACCAGTCTAAGCATAAAGCACTCAATGCTAGAGGTGAGGAGTCTAGACACCTTTTCACTAGTGTCGAGCGCATAGTCAGCGAACTGAATTCGCTTGGAAGGTACAGTAGTCAGGAATCCTAAAACTAGTGAAAAGTCCCTGCAATGTACTCTCTCATAAGCTCTGTCCTCAACTTTGATCCATTCGTAAAAAGACAATAGCGGCTGTTTCAGCGAGTCGTTTTCTACCACGCTCTCTCAGTATGYCATCAGAGGAGTGAGAGTCGGGGCTAGAGACGGCGAGCTGGTTGTCCCAGTATTTTGGAATGAAAGTGTACAAGGATTCTAGAGTACCCAAGTTCGAGTATAAATCCCGGGATCTTCTGAATGCGAAAGCAGCTTTAACGGTCATGCACCTTGCGGCTATATTTACTGGAGCTAAATAAAATAAAACATTCAGTGTCATAGTTCGTGTGGTGTCAGGTGTGGTAGTGAACCAGATAGACTGATGAGAGTAGCCAGTTGAACTGTCGCCCTATTATCGCAAGTGCAGTCGTCATTAGAAAGCGCTGAATTCTATCAAACTCACAAACCTTATAGATTGACTTCATATAACTTAGTTTCTTGATTTTGGCACTTACTTTCTAAACTGTTTTGAATTTTTTCTAGTTATCGGAATAAAAAAAATAAAAAATGCCATTCTCAGGAACATCTGATATTTCAATCCCACAATGAAATGTTTAAGAATTATTTCTAAATCAAAAAATATTTAAATATTTCACTTTAAACTGCGCGTCTGTACAACCAGCTGACGACGCATCAAACACCGCCAATCCAGCATGTGCTTATGGAGTCAGCAAAAAACCTGCAGTCTCTACTTTATCGAGTCTTCRCAATTTAATAAAGAATGTCTTCCAAGCAAAAGTTTGTATGTGAACTCAAATATGCAGCTGTCTTTCACTGCAAACTTCGACAAACAGAAGGAAACCAGCAAGCTAACACAGACCTCATGACGAAAAAGTTGTTGAAAATCGGCAATCGCAGAAGGAAGATTGCCGCAACTTTGCAGTTAAAAGCGAGGAAAAAAGCAAGAGGAGGAAAAACATATGAGATTTGAGTTGCTGGCTTAATCGAATTGCAATAGCACACATACAAATGAAAAGTTACAGTGAGCGTGTGCACTAAGAAGGAGAAAAAAACTCAAAACTTTGTGCTTGCTTTGTGGGCATGTGAGTTTAGGGGCGTGATTCTGAGCGTCCTTTTGAGAGCGCTTAAGAAATCAGCTGCTTATACAAAGAACGTATGAGTGAGGCTTTATGCTATATATAATATTAATAATGCCATAATGGAAACTAAATAAGCGTAAATGGTATTTACTTCAAATGGATCGTTGTGTGTCTTGACACAAGAAGTGGGCAAATAATGAACTTGAATAAAAGCGAAGAAGTTCGCGATATTACACAGTCGTAGTACGCTAGTGTCAACAAAGTGACTTATTAAAGGAATAACGGGGACATATCGAAGCATATCCTCAGGCGTAATTAAATTTTATGTTAAATTGAGTCAAATGTAAATTTAATTGAGGAAGAAATTCATCAAATATCGTCACGGAAGTTGCAAAGAAAAGTCTCACCAAAATAAAATGAAACTAAGTYTATGTAGCACAAAATTTTCAGCTCCCGTTGGCAGATATAACCAGTATATAACCTTTCCATAACCACTTATTAACCATTTCATAACCACTTTATAACCGAAACTAATTTTTTTCAATATCAATTTTTTTCAATTATATTATTTTTCTGATAWMACCAATATATAACCGTTTCATAACCAATTATTAACCATTTTATAACCACTTTATAACCGAAACTCATTTTTTTCGATATGAGTGGTTTCTATTATATTGTTTTTCTGATATGACCAATATTTAACCTTTCCATAACCATTAAATAACCACTTTGTAACCGAAACTCTTTTTTTTTTGTGTTCGAAATGAGTGGTTTCTTTTATATTGTTTTTCTGTCGCCTAAATAATATATTTTAAATAAAAAAAAATGTGAAAAAGTAGCATATCCTCAGGCGTAACATATTACTATGATAGTTTATACTTCAAGTTTTGAAATAAATATAAAATTTTTGAGCACGAAACTGAATTAACAATTTATTATAAATACAGCTAAAGCTGGTGTTGCAAAAAAAAAGGAAAATAAATAAATAAATAAAAAATAAATAAAAAATAAATTAAAAAAAATTAAAATTTTAAGCATATCCGCAGGCGAGCGTGTTAATTTCAATTTCATTTTCTAAATGGAAAACAACAAAATTTAATATTTTTATATTTACGAGCTTTCCAATTGCGTTTTGGATGTAGAGCGAAAACATAGCATGCCTTCAGGCGTGATATTAAAATTATTATTTTTTAAATGAGTTTAAGCATAAGTCTACTCGAAATTGAAAAATCATGTATGTATAAGCATATGTGATCAATGTTAGAGAACAAAAACCGAATATTTCAACTTGTTTTCAATGAAAATTTAAATACACATATGTAGCATAGCTTGAGGCGCAAATTAAAATTCCATAATTTTAATTGGTTTTTACTATTTGAACTAGAAAACAAATTGGGCATTATTGCACTTGCCACCCATTCACATCATTATGAGCAAAACCAAAAATTTTAGCATATCCACAGGCGCTATTTCAAACTTTTAAGCAACTTTGACTTTACAGTTACTGAAAATTTACAAAACACATACTGAACCCACTAACATCTTACCTTGCATTCACAAAACGCAGTTTAGTCACCAAAATAAGTCCAGCCTCAAATAATCACTGCTTACTCAAAATCATTTAATTTCACAGCGTTCAAATTTACTTTATATCTACGAAGCTGTACTCTTGCTTACTCAGGCGTACTTCAAACTACGTCCACGTCCACGTACGATATTGTTTTTTACAATCGTATTCGGTGTTTTGCTCGTTGCTGCAGTTTTGCCACATTTTCTTTGCTGCGTGGTCTTCCAGAGTCATGAATGTCATGAACCTTTTGCCTCCTCCTACACTGCTTTCTTGCTTTAGTTTGCATTTCGTGCCGTGAAAAAATCACTATGTGTAGCAAATGTCTCTTTTTTGCCATACCGTTACGTGTTGGCAATTTCATTTCGTTTACTTGAACTACAGTTATCGCCAAAAATTGCTTGCTTTTCCAACTTTTCACACATCAACACCTTGCCGCAAACGAAACCTAACGTTTGAGGTAAAATAAAAACTGCTCAGAGAGAAAATCTGTAAAATTCTTCATATTCGAGTTTAAACTGATATTGAAACTTAAGCTGCAACTGATATAAAAATTTGAACTGCAGAAAGGCCTGCTGATTGTAGCTTAACATAAATTTGCGAATATCACCGAACCTCAGTTCGGAGAGTGAACCTTAAAATCGCGATGGAAAGGAGGAAATAAGACACTTTAAAAGCCATAGTTAGTTGCAGTAATTATGATACTGCAGCTACCTCGCCGTTTAATATTGTTTTATAGTCGAGTTTTAGCAGTTGCAKTTGGAAGACTTGAAAACTCTGAAGCTCCACATTATAAACCATGGGTCATGCAACTCTATACATATTTCATTCCTGACAAGAACAGAGAGCARAAATCTTCCGAACATACAGCTTTTAAATTATTTTCTAGTCAGCCAGACTGTTATGTGATTCGCCGAGCTTACGCCTAAAAAGAARCTCTTTTCTTAGATATTGGCATGAAGGGCATAAAACTTTATAGAAAATTTTTATGAACAAGCATATTACTCAAAGCAATCCAATTAAGATTAATGTAATTCTTTCTTTTAAGAAGGAGTACTTATATCCTCAGATATCCTATACTGCCATCTACTAAATCGCTATACTTTGCTGACAATAAAGTTTTTTAACACACTGACAAACTGATAGAAAGGTGAATTTTTAATTTATGCTTTGCTTGTTTTTCACATCGGTAAATTTTATTTTCAGTTGGTAGTACTGTAAGTGACATCTATGCTGTTGTGGGGCTCTAAAAGTGAACTCTTCGATTTTTACTATATCTGAATTTATTGAAAAAAGAAGTGCGATTCACCTGATTTACCTTCGTGTAACTTCTGGCTATTCAGCAAATTCACATGACTACTCGGAGGACACCGTTCAGACTCATTGGAGGATATAAAAGCTGAATCGAAGAATGCTCTGATGGCCATCACGACGCAGGATTTTTCCAAGTGCTATGATGCCTGGAAAATTCCTTCACATAAGTGTAATGCAGCGAGAGGAGTTTACTTTGAAGGAGATGAAATGGAGTAAGTCAGTGACTTAATTCAATAACTGATTAATTCAAAACTAAAATATATTTTTCATTATATAAATGATTAATTTAAAACTAAAATTGTGATTCAAGAAAGAGATTGGCGATTTCCAAAATGTTGTCTATGAAAACTTTCGACTAAAAAGCTTTATAATAATGACTATACTTTTGTCGACAATGCAAATGATTATGCCTAAAGTGACAATTATCGCGATTACTACGAATCCCTAATCGACTAATTGACTGTGAATGTGAGTATGATTTTGATTTGATTGACTTGACTGTGATTGTGATTACTCATATTACTGAAGGAATGACGCTGAAGTCTTTTACAAAAAAATAACATTTCAAAAATTATTTCAAATATGCCTATGTTAATGATTCAATCCTATACATGATTAATTTAAAACTAAAATTATTATTTGCATTTTGAGGTTATAAGGCTAATCATAACTATAATTATTTTTTTTTTTCATTTATCAGAATCTTTGAAGGTAAATATGAAAATTTTGACTATGAAAGAGATTGGTGATTTTGAAAAGGATATCTGTGAAAACTTTTGACCAAAGCGTCTTAGAATGAAGACTTAATCTACGAAATTAACGAAATGCTAAATATGACTTAATATAAAATAAATAAATATGACTATATAATAACAGTGACAGATCCATTAATTAAGTGATATTTATCGTATCGTTAATTTCGTAAATAAAGTCACTATTCTAAGGCCTTTTAGTCAAAAGTTTATAATTTAGTTAAGGTTTAGGGTATACTAGGAACAAAGCGTTTGACTGGGAATGTAATAAAGACTAGTTTACTGGCAATAATAATTGTTAATTAATTGATTAAATTAATGATTAATTTCTTATTATATTTATTTTAGTGACTTTGGCTAAGTTTTAATCTATGATTATGCTTTGTGATAATAACTGGATCTATGGATATGGATATGGTCAAGTGTCGCTCTGGCTAAGAATAAAAATAGCGCATTGATTTTGATTGTGAATGCGAGTAGAACTAAACTTTTAATTGTGACTAATGCTAAGACTAAGTTTATCAGAGAACTATCTGAGAACTATCTTTGACTAAGAACCATGCTAGTGAAATCACAATATATCAAATTATAATATTTAATCCTTAAAATAAAGTTAAGTCTCGATTGCAGAGCAATCTAGTCAATTACACTCAGAAATAATTTTTATAAGTAAGCACCTGCACAACACACTTAATGCCCTTCTTCACAACTCCCACACTGTTGAACTCACTTTCGACTATCTTGCATTCATTTCACTTGAATAAGCAGCTAACTCCTTCGTTTCTCCGCTGTAGATTTGCAAATGTGGATAGTCAACTTCAAGACCAACAACCAGTAYATGCAAACGCATGAAGAATACATATGCATCTCGTAGAGACTGCAGTGCCGAAACTCTGCTTTTCATTTCACATTTCACGTTTCCGTTAATGTATTGCGGGCATATCAGCCAAGCAGGTGCGAAATAGTCACATTTGTCTGTTGCAGTTAGGCGTTCAATGTAGAAACTTGGCAACTGAGCAAATTGCTGAAACTTGAAATATGGTTACAGC
>NW_017537523.1:13886-15111 GCF_001853355.1 Bactrocera latifrons | reverse complement strand
TAATAATAAAAATATTTCGAGCAGTGTTGCCATCTGTAACAAAAAAATTATAAGGAGAGATTAAAAAGGATAAAATAAATTATTGAAAAACTTTGTACATATAATTAAGTGTACAAAAAAATAAACATATTTTGAGCAGTGTTGCCATCTGTATCAAAAAAATTATAAGAACAAATTTAAGAGATTAAAGTTAGTTATTAAAAAAGTGGTATATAACAGACTGTCATTTAAAAAATTGTAAAATACCAAACATGTTGAGTAGTTGCCACCCGTTTCAACTTTTGATGGCTTTTAAATAACTGATAACACAAATTAAATATATATTTTAACAAATGTAACTAAAGCGGTTTAAGAACTCACACAATTGAAAAAATTTTTAAGAAAGGTTGCCATATGTCTAATTATATTATATAATTATAAAATACATAAAATTCTAGAATTTCGGTGTCAAACTATGGCCTGTAGTTTTAAGAGAAATTTGTTTCTCAGATTTTTTTGAAGATCTAGAACCTAAAACAGACGACGAAACTCTAGCATACAAAACTGAAAATAGTTCATAGTTTAGAAAGCTTTAAGTTGATCACATTTTTGGGAAAAGTAATTTTAATATATTTAAAAAAAAATTATAATCTCAAATAATTGCTATAATAAGGTTGTAGAAAATCTAAAATTGCAAATAATTTGAGGTGTGTTGCCACCTATTAACTTTTTTCCACATAAGTWGACAATATAAATAAAATATAACTAAAAAGTCATTAAATAAAAAGGTTTGAGAAATATTGTAGTTAAAAGTAAAGTTTAAAAGGTTGCCACCTGTTCAAAATTATTGAAGTTAAATTTTTTTATGCAACAAACCAAAAATTATAATAAAGACATACATCTATATATGAATGAAAAATTTTGTATTTGGCAATTGTCTTTTAGTAAGGCTGCCAACTGTTAATATTTATTAAATCGATGCAGTTGATAACATTATATAATATAATAAAAAAGTGTGTCACCAATGGAGAAAGACATAAAAAAACTTGACTTTATTTGAAAATATTTTGTAGAAGAGTTGCCACATTGTATTTTATTTTATGTTCAAATGAATACAAAAATTAAAAAATATTATATAACAATACAAGCAATATGAGCTTAAGTGACTTCAACTGAAAAATATTTTTAAGAAGGCTGCCACTTGTAAATAATTTTTAACATTAAATTTGTTAAGACAAATGTAATA
>NW_017537523.1:4846-6353 GCF_001853355.1 Bactrocera latifrons | reverse complement strand
AATTAAAATATTTAAAATAGTTATTACACACAAGCTATTAAAGTAAAAAGGTGTAAAAAGACAGGCAGTTAAACATTTTTGGAAGTATTGCCACCTGTTTGAATTAATTATTTTAATTTAATTGCTAAAACAATGCAATAAAACAAAAAGAGTGACAAGCCTAATTTATTTAAGACACCATTCCTTCGTTGGTGTATTTTATAATGTTGCCATCTGTTTAATAGAATAAAAACCATTTAAAAAAAAACAATACACTATTGCAAACTGAAAGAAAGCCCGGAGTTCAAAATATTTTAATTAGAGTTGCCACCTTTAAAAAAAATTAAGTAAAAAACGAAACCGATTATTTATAATTAATTTGCTAATTGTTTAACATTTTTTGTAAAATAGTGGCAACCCTACTAAAAATATTTTAAGTTCCAGAGCGAGTCACAACAAAGCAGTCTAAGAAGGTTTATAGCGCAAAATATTGAAGATTGCCAGTTGTTCGAATCAATAACTTACTTAAAGAAATATTTGCAATATTGTGTAAATACCTGGTCCTATACTTAATGCTCTCCTTATTGAACTCAAAACTTTGACTCTTATGATTCTTGAAAAAAAAAAATTTTGAAACAGTTCTTTAGAGTATATGATGCTCAAAAATCCTGCGACATAGATGGAGCTGTAGTTCAAATCAGCTGGGTTGTTAGAAGAATACTCGGCAATTAATGAAACAGCAAGACCACAGCTGATCTAGAGCTTCGAGGTGTTCCGAAATCGACTCTTGAACAGCTAATTTAGCTAATTAAAGCGATATATTGCTTAGAAGTCATTATAATAGCATTTCTATCAAAGTTTAGCGAGCAGAATGCCAATAGAAATAGAAAGAAATTAAGGTCTCAAKKCTGAGCCTTCTAAATCTMMAAYGCAGGATTAACAMGASTCAYCTCATCATYATCACCACATATTCTCCACAAACTCATTACAATTACACAGCTATATATATTGACGACATAGCAGATATCGCTTGTACTTCACAATTAACCACCTGAGTTGCATGGCAAGCTCCGACACAAACACCTTTCYCTAAATCCTCTTAAGAAATTTTACTACTTATGTAATTAGTTTAGTTGGTAATTCAATGCCATTTGCATAATATTTCAAATTTGAAAATGCTATTACTATTTCACACACAKACACACACACCCGACACACACTCATTTGATAAAGTTTTCCACGTGACAGCTGAGCCAGGCGCTGCTGATGACCCCCTTGCAGAACCTAAGGCACATGAAGCAAATGTCAGGCTAACTAACATGAAGGCGGCAATCCATTTGAGTTTCATTTTCACAAGAGTACATGTGTTTAGCAASACACCGTCGCACGCATACGCACACTCATATGCGCCCCTTTAAAATTTATGCTCATGGATGCTTCTTCAGCAGACTTTCACTTTATAAATATTTCGCACACAACACGTACCTTGCAGTTGAGCGCCTCAGTATTTTTGCGCAAATTAAATATT
>NW_017537523.1:0-1916 GCF_001853355.1 Bactrocera latifrons | reverse complement strand
AAATAAACATTTGTGCTGCCCTTACGATATCGGTGGCAACGCTTGCTCTGTGTTTGCCGCGTGCCAGCAATAAATAAYCTGTTTATTTCCACACTCTCTTTAACCTTTTGGTGGCCACTTTTCTCTGGTTTTTTATTAATAAGTTTGTTTGCTTATTTACTATTTTCTGTTTTCTCCAGCTTACTCGCTTTGTTGACAGTTTTTTTGWCATCGAAATTTAATTAAAAGTTGTAGCTTCATTCGTAAATTCATGGCTATGCATGTTTAGCATTTTTAATGGCGTACTTTATTAGAAAGCTCCGAGTTTTTAAGCGCAATAAGTAAAAACTCATCCTTATTAGTTGTGTTGACAAATTTTTTTTTTGAGCATTTGACGTATTATGAATTATTACGCGAGGTTTACTATGAAAAGAAAATTAAATATCATAAAACAAAGTTAGCAAAAAAAAAATGTTTAGCTTGAATAATTTGTGTGATTTTTCATACAATAACATAAGAGTCGTTTTTGATACGCCACTTTCTTCATGGCTATGATTGGGCTCTGCCTTCTACTAAAGAATCATTGTGAATGTTGGAAAAGGCTTACGGTGATACAGTCTTATGAAAAACACAAGCCTACGAATTGCACAAATACTTTAAATACGATCGAGAGTTTGTAGCAAAACATATCTTCAAATTATGAATATATTAAAATTAGTAAAGTGAAGTAATGCTTGAAAATCGTGAGGCAAATGCTAGAGGGATTGCAAAGGGAGCTCCACATTTATCACGAGTCCGTTTGTACGATTCTGGTGAATGTTTTGAAAATGAAACGAGTTCTTGCTCGTCTCGTCCCGATAAAGCTGACTTTTTTTTTTTTTCAAAAAGATTATGATTTTGACCAATTCAAAGCTAAAAACACAACCATGTTTGGCTACGTGTGATTTTTTCTTGTCCCACAAACCAAATTTGCTGAAGAAGCTGAAGGTTATCCCAAAATCTCACTGGAAGGTGTTTCCAGGACTGAAAAAATCATTTGCATAAGTGTATAAGTACAGCGATAAATGTTATACTACTGTGATCAAATTGAAAGGTTTTTTATTTATACTTGGCGTATTTTTCGAATCAGTAAATTTGTTTTCTGTAAGTACTGTTAGTGACATCTATGCTAAATTTCACGTCACAATATWTATAAATATTTGAGATACGCATCGTTTTGTGGGGATCTAAAAGTGAATTCTTCGATTTTTACTATATCTGAATTTATTGAAAAAAGTACTGCGATAATGTACCATACAGCATTGGTTATTCGTTATTACTTCGCCACATTTTCAACTAATATCGTGTTGCAGCCACCGCATTCGCCTGATTTACCTTCGTGTAACTTCTGGCTATTCAGCAAATTCACATGACCAYTCCGAGGACACCGTTTTGACTCATTTGAGGATATAAAAGCTGAATCGAAGAATGCTCTGATGGCCATCACGACGCAGGATGTTTCCAAGTGCTACAGCTGATGGCCACGAGTTAGTGCTGTTTTTTTTTTCTCTTGTTTCCTGTACATTTATTGTACATGAAATAAATAAATATTTATCTATTTATCCAAGTGCTAAGGTGACTGGAAAACTCGTTGGCATAAGTGTAATGCAGCCGGCGGAGATTACTTTGAAGAAGATGAAATGAACACAATTCATCTCTTAATTTGATTTGATCRTAGTAGTCCTAGTGAACTGTTCGAATAGCCGCTCTACAAGGTTAATACCAAAATGGCCAATATTTTGTTATATTTTTCTCATAAACAACGCTTCAAAAATTTATTTTTTTCTCTCCTAGCTGAATTGCTAACAACTTTGATAACCGTAATTTTTATTCTAGCCTAAAATCCATAGCACGTGTTTAGTTACCAGATMCGAAGAACATAGGCGATGCAGAAACAA
>NW_017537522.1:61365-77420 GCF_001853355.1 Bactrocera latifrons | reverse complement strand
TTATACATGTAAATGTGAGAATGACAGTATGTAAAGAATGTAATGACGTAAATAATGTAATGACATGCATAGTGTTAGGTAAACAACTATCTTCAACAGTTATTTCCGACGTTAAACAAAAGAATTTTGAGAAAAATCGATCATCAAAGTCAAGGCAAATAATGGTGTTAAAGAGAGGTTGGGTTCGTTCGAGATGGCAATCACGACAGCAACGTTACAAATTTGTCAAAGTATCACGTTCTACGCGAATTTTTGGCAACCCTTGCAACAGCATCTCGTTCTACCGTCACTTTTTACTGCCCGACGTCAATTACCCCTGCGGGTAGGGGGAAGAATATTCCCGTTGTAAGCCATGGTTGGCGTAAGAGCCTCAGTATATACAGTAATAAACCTTTGCATTGTTTACATACATATACTCAACTCTAGAAAAAGTTGTGTAACATATTTTTTGCTACTTTCATGGTAATCAGAGTGTTGTGTTAGCATTTAAGCTACATATAAATTAAAAATTTTGATGAGCAACACTTTAAAAGATATTTAATAATGCAAGTGTTTACGTTATTTAAGTGATTATATTGAATTACTTTCTATATCTGTTAAATTTTATTGGGAAATTTCTTGTTGTTTAATGTTAAATCAGTTGTTTTTTTTTTTTTTTTTTGTTTGTGCAGTTTTTAAACACGCTTCAAGTATTTCTACATTTTTGCATGCAATACAATCCTGGGTGGTAATTTGTAATTTAACATATACAAATTGACAAATCGTGAGCCGTTATATGAAAACATCAATTGGAAATTGAGTTTGAATAGAACACATATATTATAATTGATATTAGTGTTGTTGCTGAAATAAAGCAAGATTGATTAGGTAAGATGTAGAAATATATTTGAAATATGTCGAAGATTTTAATAAGTTTGTGTTTACAGAAAAATGCCGAAATATTGTGCGTGTGGATGTGCGCGAGCTGAATCCTTTTACAAATTCCCATCGGAACGAGCATTAGCATCTATATTGGTATCTTAGAAATCTTTATTAATTACTAAATTGTTTTGTGCGACGTTTTTGTTTATATAATTTCTATTTAAATTTTTATGTAAATTTTTATTTATACTTATTTTATTATACACCTAAAAAGTCGGTAACGCGCCTTATTGCAAACCTTAGGGCGGTTTGGAAAATGCAAAACTTAAACATTCAGAAATAAATTATCAAAAATATTTTTAGTGTTAATAAAATTCGTTTCATTGCGTCGCAAAAAAGAGTACGTGAGAAATACATATGCCAATAAATTAAATAATCTAAAAATAATTATATTTATACATTTTTGTGCAATTTCTCACGTACGACGGGGAGCAGTTAGCCCTTGGAGTTTACTCCAATCTGCTTATTGAATTTGGCGCTTTGTAGAGATTCGTGGTGGCTGTGGTTTGAACCTAAATGTAGGCAGGTTGAAAATTTTTAGTCCAATGTGGAGTCGTATTGCAGTCGGGTGCCGGTCCCAAAGTACGGCAGAGGTTTTAGGTCGGCCTCGTACCCGACCAAGGTAACTAAGGTGTCCCTATCCACCTGAACCAAAGTATGCGTGCTAAATGCATTTCTACTATGGGGTGTTGATCAACGCACTGTATTCATCTATGTGCTTCTAGAAAGCACCGTGAGGTTAGGCCGTCGCAGGCAGTACTCACGTAAAGCACTCCGGACGTTGCCCGACGTCAATAAAGAGCAATCATCGGCGTTCGTAGTTTTTACCACCATCCACTTATATAGTTTATAGTAAAAATCTTCAACCATGGAGAGCGTCGATTTGTTCAATGTCCTCAAGTAGCGCTGTGTGGCTGCCTGTGATGAGCTTTTGACATCATTTATGCAGTTTGCAGAAACCATTCTGGTTGTCAGATGGTGAATGAATGTCGTGGTCTCAAATTGTTTCACTACTGGGGAAAGGAGATCTATCGGGCAATATACTTAGTTTTTTGGCGAGATTCCTAGGTCTCAGTAGTGAGACCGCTCTTTGACTTTCTACACATTGGTATCTGAAGAGTACCAGCGACAGGTTGAGGACCTTGGTTAGGAAGCTTACTCCCTTCGAGCCTATTGAAAGTGTTTTAGAATCAGCATGTTTATTCCATCTGGGTCAACAGATTTGGAATCTCCTACGATACCATTAGTTGATAAAGAGGTTCTAAAAATAATTGAACAACGTATTTTTGCCCAGTGGTTTAAAATTCAAATGACTGAGGATGATAGGCCTACAGGTCAAATCATGACTCATTCATTTTTAATGTTAGTTATGACATTTGGATCTTGGGTAAGACTTTTTATCGTATTTATTGCAAAATAATTGGAACAATGTAATTTCTTAGGTGATGCTGCACAAATTTTTCAATGATGCCTTTTCTCTTGGCGGTAGCTTTTTCATCAAAAGCACACTAGAATACTGTACTCTCAAAGGCACGGAATATTGAGGAGCGCACAATTGTTATACTCAAAGAAGTATATTTCAATGTCTTTTTTTTGGTTTACATTACACACCTGAAAAGGCTTCGCAAATTATGAATACTTGTTACGCATTGCACAATATTTGGCTCGAAATAATTCGCAAAAATATTATGGCTTCCCTCAAAATAATTAAAATATAACATATAAAATAATGAAGAATATCACTTCGTGTGTTAAATAATAAATTAAAAAAATTTAAAACCATTGTTAAGATTTTAAGTTGGCAATTTTGGGGAGCTGTTCCTCATTTTTAAGCGCATGAAGTTCATGTCTTTCTTTCATAGATCTTCACTTTCCTTTTTTCATTTCCAAAAGTTTCTTTTCGGAGAGTATATGATTTATGCAAAGTTTTCTCCTACTGTCCAATTTTCTTTTAATTTGCTGGGTTGAATGGAGTTGCAGGCTTTCCTACTCCATGCAATCATTCTAGGAGACACTGCCTCCTCAACTGAATTCTTCTGGTTGGGCAATGGAATCAATGCCATGTGTTCAAGAATAAACGGATACCTCTCCGACCTTTCTCAATTTTTCTAATTTAACAATATCCCCCACTAAATTCACAGCGAACATATTTACAAAGTGAATGAAGGAGTACAGACCTTAATACTGCAGTCGATCGCGTCAAGATTCCAACTGTATATAACCCTACGCTTTTAGATGTAACATTCGACGGTCTATACTCTTTCACTCCTTATACAACCGCGATTATTGCTAAAGTACAGAGCCGTAAAAAAATTCTCAAGTTGCTAGCCGGCAGCAGATGGGGAAAGGACAAAAAAACAACGTTGTTGTCAACTTACAAGGCAATCGACAGGCCAGTCCTCAATTACGCCGCACCACTGCAGTCACCTGCTTGGAGTGGAACCGCCTCCTAGGAACATCAAGAGGTCATTCCTTTAGTATGTTGAAGACATTGACAGTACTCTAACCCGACTTCAGAAGTAATAAATCTCCGACAAGCATTGAACGCCATTCTCAGTGGAGCTATCAACACCTCTTTGCATGTCCCAAGATCCCCACTCATCTAACACACCTCTCCCTTTGGTCCGACCACTTCAAAACAGCACGGATTTTGGTCCTTCCATTAGACGACGTCAACGACAACTTGGCTAACACTTACCATTCTAACGGGGACAAAGTACTCGTTAGAACAACATCGTCAGACATAGGGCGTGGARAGAATAAGAAAAAAAAGTCAATGTCTTACAGATTTTGAGTTAAAATAATATTTTTCTCTTATAAAATGTGTATAATTATATCAAATAATTATAAATTAATTTGTGTTAAAGAATTATTGTTGGAAAATTAAAACTAATTACTGTTTTAAATGTCTGCAGGGAGACATAAGAAATTCTTTGAGAAAATCTATACCACTGGGTAAAAATTGTAACTCATCAGAAAACACATAAAGCGGGGGAGATATAATATCTTTAACTGACAAAGTTCGAATATTATTTATTTCTATCTGGAACTCAGTTTGTTTAAGTAACGGATTATTATCTCTGATTCCTTCAAACGCCCGTGTAAACTTTCGCACAATCACTCGATTTGAGTATCTGAAAAAAACTAGTTATTATATTTAACAATATATAATGTTTCTAAATACCTAATCAAAGAAGCTTCCTCTCTGCAAACTAGTATCCACAGGCTGCGAGCATCTCTAAGTATGTTAGTGCAAACTTCATCCATGTGTTGTAATAGCTTAAGTATAGGATCTTCATTATTATAAGCATGTGAAAGCAATTTTAAATCAACTGGCAAATTAATCTTGAGATTGAAATCTAAGATGTGATCAATTGGCTTCCAAAATTCTGCAACAAAATATTATACAAATAATAATCCACATACATATACATAAATAATRCATTAAAATAATCATAATACAAATAACTTTTTCCCAATATAACAAACCCAGACCAGTGTGTCGTCACGCAAGAATTTTTGTGTTCGAACGCATAGCGATGAAAATTAAAATAGAACAAAAAGGCCGAATTCGTTTTCTTTGGTTCACGTTATAAAAGCGATTGTAATTTATTTAAGCAATTGTTACTTCTAATGTATGACAGGATTGCAGTGTGCCAAAATTTACAAATAGTAAGTGACGCCCCTTACATATCAGATGACGCTCTGAACATAGAACCATTGGCGAGAAATGGAATTTCGTTACTTTAATTGAGGCCTCCGTAATGAAGAGACCGAGGTGGAATAAGTTTCCAATCAATCCCTTCTACGAGACACTGCCGATAAACTGCTCCAACATGATGATGTTTAAGAAATTGTTACAGTAATTCTGACATTTCATTTTTTGTTCCACCAAAGTTTGTTGCGTTATCAGACCTAATGGTTTTTGGTTTTCCACGAGTACAATAAAGACGACGCAATGTTGCTACAACGGATTCACTTGATAGATCCCTTACAACTTCCATATGAACCGCCGTCGAAGTAAAACATATGAAGAGACTTATGTAAAATTTTGTTGATGATCTGCTTGTCTTGTTTCAGATTGGTAGTAGAACGGTTCGCAATGGTCAACTCCGATGATTAGAAAGAGCTGACTTTGACGGACGCGGTTTCCTGGTAAATTTCACATAATCTGTTTCCATATCTTGGTCCTTAGTCTAAAACAACGCCCGCACTTGTTCACTATGTGACTCACCACATTTTTGTCTCCCAGGGGCCAATATGGTTGTCGTATTGCATGTAGATTCTGATGTCGAAAATGTGTTATAACAAACTCTGTTAAGGAATGTCGCTTGAGTAGAATGATTGAATATCGTGAATGGAAATCCAATAATGATTTTTCTAGACGTCACCTACTCAGATAATTCCAAATGAGTCAACAATGATGACAAGAACGCTCGAAGAATATTTGTTTTGATGAAACTGTGTACGTAACCATATATGCGCTGCATTACTGTGAAAGAGTTTATATGTATATTTACAATGAAGCGAAATGTGAGTCGGCGAGAGTAATGCCTTTTTCCACTGTTTAGTTAAATTTCCAATGCGAATACTTACATTTGGACCAATTTTTTTTTCGAATCAAGTAGAAATGAGGATCTAAACTTTCAAAGTGAAGAGTTTAATAACTCTATGGACGATGAACCTTTCGACAAGATGTCTGTCAGATGTGTTGGTACATACCGCCACTCCATGCTATTTGTGAAATATTGTATACTTGTAATGCGACTGGCGTCAAAAATATTAAAACGTGACGGCTGCTCCTTGATACATGACAAAACCGTTGTAAAATCCGACCAGCAAAAGAACCGACAGTTAAATATTCGTAAATTGTATAAAGGCTGAACTACCTGAGCCAGAAGCTTAGCTGCAAATAACTTTAGTACTTTAGTTTATGAACTGTGACTGCATGGCCAACTGTGTGGAATATGCATGTCCATCTATACGAGACACAACGTAGGTGCAAGGTGCCGTAAGCTAAGAGGCTGCCATCGCAAAATCCATGAAACTAAAAGCTAGAATTTGATTAGTCAACATATCGTGGAAAAGTTCTATAATCTAAATTCATCGTAAAGTTGAAGCCACGCTAAGCTGTTTGATAAGTCATTTACCAATGACTTTCGTCTCAATCTATCTTCTCCACCCAGTCTTTGAAGGAATGTTTTGCCTTGCACACTACGGGTCTAATTAATCCCAATGGATCATAAAGTTGAGCTATAACGAAAATATCAGCTTCGGAATTCCAACCGTATTTATCAAAACACTTCCGTTATACAATTTGATTAATTTCTCCCTATCTGTATCCGGCACATTGCTAAGTCTTCTGGTTTATTTACTTTAATACAAACAAATTSACGTACATATTTCAATATTTTTGGTGTCAGCATCGGTGATTAAGTCGTCGATAAAAATCACGTTGAATGATTTTGAAGCCAATAGGGTAAAAAAATGCTTCATCGACCGCAAGTTGATCCATGGTGCGAATAGTTAAAAATGATGTAAACTTTTTTCGGTACGTTATCTTATAATGTTTGAATATTTTTGTCATCCTTTGGATCGTCCTTCTAAATTCTGCACTGCAAGTAATTATCAGGCGCGGTGACTCGGCTGCACTGATTACTTCTGTTAGGGCGACTGAATTAGCACTACAACGAAGAAGTGTCGGCGATACGTATTGTAACTTTATTATTACGTTCGAGACGCCACCTAAGAGTTAGAAACCGTCGTAACACTTGCTAGTAGGAATCACCAAGAATTCTAATACAGGACTTTAGACCGAAACGAATATTCGCTTGTCAGCAGGGAACAGTGGTTTGCCTTGAAATGATCTTAGCAATCAAGTTCCTCTCTTGTTGCTTTACGAATGGGCTCAAAGCTATTGTCTATTGTAGATTGATGATCTGTGTCACATTCAAGCGGGATTGTTATTGTTGTTGTATACTATGATAGCCTTCGCGATGTGCTTCGCCCACCTGATACGATCCATCCAAAACGAGTTTTTGGAAAATATAATTATTTTTCAAACGAATTTGAGAAATGCAAAGCAAAAAAATATGCTTGCACCTACGAAAAGATCCACACGTTGGAGTATCTAAAACTCAGAAACAGCAAGGTTGATATCACGGGAATATCCCAATACTGATTTCAAGTGGATAATTTTGCTGATAATCGGCGATTGTTGGAGTTACGGTAGATTCTAAGTTTGCACTGAAGCTACTATGTATTAATCGAAATGTAACCGCTAGAATTGACAATAAATTCCAAATATCCGATACCGGAGACTGCTAAAGACGATTTCGATTATTGCTGGACAATCCAGAATCAGGAGTGATGGTGTCTCCTGTTCCAAGTCGTAGAACCGGCAGTTTGCGCAAGAGAATATGCCCATGTTGGACAAGTGCATGCTTGCTTCTCTTTCCACTCTTTCATCCATGCGGAGCAGCTCCTTAAGAGTGTGGGACTCTACCGCAATGCAGTGTTCCATCATCTTGGACACTGCCGCAGAGCGAGCTAGTTCGGCGGCTATCTCATTTCCGGCTACCCCTTTATACCACGGCACCCAGATTAGGTGTACCCGGATGCACACTGATAGGTGATTCAGCCTTCCTATGGTTGCGATAATAACGAAGAACGTAGCCATGGCTGTCCACGCGGACGATTCCTCAATCGAAACCTTTTCTGTCCTCAAACCATGTGTTTTAGGATAAAATTTCTGTGAAAAAGCGATATACAATTTGTTCGAACGAATGCAACCATGCGATACTAATTTGTCCACTTGCGACCGCAACTCTCCCGATTAGGTCTTGAATGTGTGCCTGAAAAATCAAACGTCGATTACTGAATCTAAGTAATTCGTAGCAATTGCGTAGTTTTCGTTACGCATTTCAAGTGATGGAAAAGTATCCAGTGCAGCTCCTTTTACGCATGAACGGAAATGCTGGAATTAGTAGTATAGTAGTATATCTCCCATACAACCGAATTAAATCAGAAGGCTGTACTTTTTTATTTAGTGACTTCTAAGTTAGGTTTTCCAAAGGCGTGGAGGTCAATTATTTAAAAATAATCTACAGTGCCTTAAAGCCGTCATTAAAAAGACGAACTACTCTACAAAATGTTAAAATCATACAAATTTAGATATTTTTACACTCGAAGTGTAACGAACTAAAAAAGCCATAAATTCGGCTTGGAAAACTATTTTTATTTATTTTAAAGTACAAAATGTGTGAAAATAATCATAAAGGACCAATTCACTTTTGCTCGATATGACCACCTTTTGCCTTGGTCTTGAGACGTTAAAAAAACGAATCGCAAGCTGCCCGAATGTAACTTGCCGGTATTTTGGCCCACTCAGGGACAATGGTTTTTTTCAGCATGTCGAGACTGGTGTATTCGGACCTTACTCTCCAAAACGGCCCAGAGAGAATAATCCATAGGATTCGCATCTGGTGAATTCGAGAGCGATTGTGTGGTCACACTGGAATTCGGAACGTTGTTTTTCAGCTATTCTGGGGTCACTCGCGCCTTGTGAGACGGTGCTGAGTCTTGCTGATACGTCCATCTTTTCCGACCGAAACGCTTGCTTGCCAACGACTTCAAAGCAACAACTGCTTCGCCCTCTCAAGTCTTACTTTTTTTTCTGCTTCGTTGTGAGATCATGGCCTTTTGGAACTGGTAAGGCTTGACCTTGAGCTCATTTTGCAATGTGCGTCGGATGATGCGGCCGAATACTTTCAGTTCATTAGCCATTTGATTGGCACTTCGCCATGGATTTCCCTGAAGTCGCTTCTGCACTCTCCGAACCATCTCACGTTACGTTGCAGTCTTTTGATGACCACCTCCATGACGTTTTGCGATGCTACCAGTATAATTGTAAAGGGTGATGGTGCGATAAACAAAAACTTTATTCACATTAAGGTGCTCACGACCAACTGTTGGCTGTGATTTACCAGCTAAATATAAAGCAATCACACTATTACATTTGAATTCCATCGCTGATCACTTATTTTTGCGTTCACTTTTGGCAGAACGCTTTTGTAAACTTGTGAACCAAACTCCGAACTGTCTTTCACCAAAATTTATAAACAGCTGATTCCAGTGCGAGAGCTACCGAACGGGCTGAAGTTCGTTACACTTCGGGTGCCGACCCTGAATAAAATTCTCAGAACACCCGGTTTAAGAGCTAATACTACGGTGATCTAACCCCATTTGTATTAGTACAAAAAAAATAATAATAAAAAAAAAATATATATATATATATATATATTTATGTATATGTACATATTATATAGTTATACTTCTAAATAAATGCACGAACACTTTATTGGAGTATAAAGAGTGAAATTGTTCCAATTTTTATGTATACATATGAAACAATGTAATGAATTTTATTTATTCTTCATTTAGTATAAAATGATATATGTCATAAACAAATATGCATTAAAATTAAAAAAAAAAAAGCTCTGAAGTATGTTACTGATTTTTATCAAAGAACTTTTTATTACGTGCTGTACGAAGACTTTATTAGAACACTGTATATAAAGCAAAGTATAGTTCAATACTTAAATATTATTATATACGAAAAAACTACAACTCGGAAACTGTTCAGTTACAATAACAGGAAACGTAAAATTAAAGTCAGCCATAATCAGCCAGGTTTACACATTCGGTATATGGGGGCTTTAAAAATATGGTTCGATTTCGATCATTTCTAGCGTTCCCTTTAAATTTTTTTTCTTTCTTTTTCTGAACAATGTTTTCTTCGACTCATTTTTCTATATGAATAAATAATTGATACAAACATTCCCTCACAGATCTAATTTAGCTAATAAAATTATTTACTACGCTTTTTAAATGCAATACTTTCCGATTATGAAACTATTTCGCGATTGCTTATATTATTTTCTCATTAATTACAGTTAACTTTAACACACGATGATGTTATCCTTTCCTCTTTTTTTAAGTAACTATTGCTGCAATTGTTATTATGCAAAAAAGTAACTTCATAAATGGAAAATTTCAAAACAATTATACCATTATTTCAAAACCAAACCTTTGATTCTATTTTATTGTCCGTAACTGTATTGAAAAATTACATCATCAGATAAAATTTTATATTGTTATATACGGGATGAATGTTACAAGTATTTTTAATCCGTTTCATATATTAACGTTTTCTTGTAGTAGGATCTATTCACAACCATTGAACATAGTTTATACACCTTCTTATGAAACCATTCCATACCATCTTGGCTCTGAAATTAAATTCTTCTGACATATTTGGTGAGTTATCACACCTTTAATAGTTTTCAAGAGACAACCTATGTAAGTATTACATATTGTGACAAAAAAGTATCCGGAAATTGTAAATAAAACGCAAAATATTTAATTATTAATCAATATTCATTTTGTCGCCTTCAAAGTATCCCCATCAGAAGTAATACACTTATATAACGATTTTTCCAGTCCTCGGAACTCTTTTCAAAAGCATCTTTCGGCGAATTTCGTTTTATCCCTTCGATTGACTGAAAATGGATTCTGGTTTGGGGAAATAAAAAAAATTACATGGAACCAAATCTGGTGAATATGGTGTTCATTGTGTTTATGAATTAAATTTCATCGCATTAATTTTTTTTTTTTTAATCCATAAATTTTTCATCCACAACTCTCAGCGTTTTCGACGGGTGTTCTCATGACCACATAGAACTCCTTCCACACACGAAATTTGGTTACAAAGTTTTATTATTAGTTATTGTAAAAATCGAAACACACTATTGAGGTGTACCAACTTAAGCAGCTGCTCTATAAAAACTGGCACAGTAATTAAGGACAGTCGTACCAACTTAGCAAAACACATTTTATTAATATCATTTATCCGGGGAATTTAAATTATAGTTTCCGGGAACGGGTACGAAAAGGCATATTCACAGTATGTTTATTTGATATAGTTTTATGCGATATGTATATTAAACCTTTTAAAGGTTCCAACATTTTTTTTTTTCTTATTAAATCACAAATCCCCCTCCAAAGTTTGATGTTCTTTTATTTTGTCCATAAACATTAATTTACTTATAAAAGATTTACTTACTTGATGAGACTCGACCGCTACGTAAACAAACGTCTTGTATTGAAATATAATTTCCAAGCTGTGCATCGTCGGAGTAAATAATTTCGATAGAAAAAGAAACAATTTTTTTATGAATAAGTGTAATTATCTTCCTTGCTCTCGTTTGATAGTTAAACACCCAATTCGGGAATGCTTCGCTGTAAATATTAACAATAGTACATAGATATATTTAAGAAAACAAGTTTATACATAAATACGCTATACATGTATAAAAAATTTAATTTTTACCTGATCACGCTATTCAGGGTCTTAAAAGCAATGTCAGTTCTTAATGCTTCAAGCTGCAGTTCATTGAGCTGTTTCTCTATTCTAAGAATGTATATATTTATTAATATTAAACATGATATTTCGTCATAAATCTCTTACTTTTTAAATACGTAATTATCTTTATGCAGGATTTCATTTAAAGAAACCGAAGTTTTTTCATAATCTGAGTCAAAGATTAAGCCCAGCGAAGGCGATAAATTTGAACCATTTTTTTCCAATGACCTTCTTCGCCAACATTCATGGACATTTTTCAATTTTGGAAGATTGCGGAGCCTCATTAAATATTCCAAACCAAGAGAGGGTGATGGCGGCAATGGTGGCAATGCAAATGACTCACTAGTGACTGACATACTTCCAGAGGAAAACGATTCCTGGTTATGCTTACATCGACGACAAATTATTACGTGATTTTTATTCCTAACTGTATTTATTTGAGCATCTTTATCTTTTAGCAATAGAGAACTTTTTTCCATAGGTTTATGTCGATTAGTGACACAATTATGTTCTACTATCAACTCTTCAATGGGTTGCTTGTCGGAGCGCTCATTTTCTTCACAATCTTCAACATTTTCAGAAGCAAATGTTTCAACGAGACTTAAACGAGTTTTTTCAATATCGTCAATTTCGGAAATACATAAAGAAGAATTTTCCCGCTCTAAGTTTATGAATTGTTTATTAAAAACAGCTGTTTTGTTTGAGTCTGTTAAGTATTCATTTCTAATGTCTTCTTCAAGTCCATTAATAACATACGACTTCTGTTGGGCTAAATAATATACAGATACATCCGATATGGTAATTGGGTTATTTTCAAATATGGACTTAACGTTCTTAAAACTTTCATTTTCAATTCCAAGGTTATCTGATGTTGTGGAAGGAAATGGGACTTTCAAAATTGAACTCCGACTCTCGAGTTTGGTTGCCGCTTTCCTGGGAAGTTGAATTGTATCTAAAGAAACATCTATCATTGTAGAATCCACTCCTTTGCTTGTAATTGCCGAGTTAACTGAATTTGATTTTCGCTCCTTTATACTGCAATTGGAGGTAATAGGAAAAGGAGACTGGAAGGTATATATGCTGGGACTCGTTTCATTGTGAACTTTTAGACCTTCAGAAGCTTCCATTTTCATTTGTGTTTTTCTTAGAGTATCTTCCTTTAATGAGATATCTTTTAAAGATGTACTGCAATTGGTTGGCTTATCCGTTTTACTAAATAAAAAAGGTAATGTTTATTCAATAATTGTAATTGTATATGTACGCAGTGAGCAAAAAGTTTACGTACACAAATTGCTCAAACATCAAACTAAAACAAACTGTAACCGGAAAAATATTTTCATATATACGATTAAGATTTAATATTAGACTTAGTAAAACCCTTCACTTCTTTCATCAATTCAATATTGTCAAAAAAGCAAAAAAAAAAAAATTATAACAATTAAAACAAACAAGGCTACGTACATTCTTAATACTTTTTTTGCAGAAATTACTTTTTTGCAGAAGAATTTCAAATATGTGTCCAACGTCAGAATGAGCCCGTGATATTTACCGAATTAACAAATCGTCATCGAGTGTGTGAGACAATAACTGAAACATAATCAATATGCATCTAAACAATTCAAAATGTGTCGCTGTACGAATGCTACAAAACACTTTTCACATCTCTGGGGAATCAAGAAACCAGGCTTGCATTTGCAAAAACCAATATTGCTGAACCGGGCGTGAGTCAAAATTCAATAGTTTTGGTTAGGATTACATTCGGTTTTGAGAAATCCCACATTCAGGGAAACTCATTTTATACACATCAACAAATGATTATATACATTCATACAGATATAAAATTATTAAAAATTAATTTAATTATTCACTATACTAATCATGCCAGGCGTTCGACAGGCGACGCCATATATAACGGGACTTTTGTTACCGCACTAAAAAAATTCATACGCCAAAAGTGTACGCTCATCTTGTTTTAGTAGTAATGGAGGCAAAATATTATTAAATTGCAGAATTACGGTCTAAAATAACCCCCAAATTGCGTAGACTAAAGGTTAATATGCCTACCTCAGTGGCATTTTGCACCGTTCGGGCACACATGCACCTTTTGAAGACTAGATGAGGGGATCATTCCGAGCAAACATGAAGGGGTAATTGAGAGCAACGTATTTTACCACTCCTTGCTTACAAATGAGAGCGCGTGTATACTTTATATGGGTATTTGGACTGTGGATAACAATTTTGAAAATGCCTAAAAATTTTAAGTTTCCTTATAATTACCATAAATTTATAAAATAAATTAATAAGTACAATATTCCAGATAATACCATATTTGGGACAACTTAATAACTTATAAASCTCTGCATTAATGTGGTCATAAGTTCATAAAAAAATCGATACGTGATTCACCATTTGTTATTTTTTTTAAGTCTAGGAACTTTGAAACACAGCTTGTATATAAACCACAGCTTAGTATRGAGCATTTGTCATGAAAATATGTAGATTTACTGAATAAAGAGCATAACTCACGAGTAAAGAATATATTTTTTTGATCAATTCGCGTAACAGTTCATTAATTGGGGGCTCAAACAATCCTTCAGATGGATATAAGTGCACAACTTAACATCTGAATACTTCACACTGAAATCCTTTGTAAAGAAAGCCACATTACTCAAATCTTCAAACCTTATTCGAGACTGGTTTGAGCCATGAATCATTTTGTTGGTATAAATGTTTGTAAAATTGAAGGGGGTATGCTTAATTTCTGGAAAATTATTGCTTTGCAAATTAGGTTGTCGATTGCTTTATTCGTTGAATTGATTGAAAAATTTCTTATTTTTAGGATGCACATATTGATTAGAATATGGATATTTTTTAGATAATCATTTTGATTAGGATAAAATGGAAAATGATTCGTATTAGCTTTAAAATATTTTACATTACGATTATTATTATTCATATAATTAGGTAATTTTGAATTTAAGTTAGTAATTTGAATTGTTTTCTATTTAGATAATTTTTTATTATCTCCATAATATCAATTTATTTAAATATTAATATATTAATATATTTCACGCGCTAACACATGTTTGATTGATTGTCGTTTCTTTTAAGTCATTCGTGGGTTATAGCGTCGCAAACATCGAGCAAAATAAAGACAAAATACGGCATATTTTACAGTACTACTACGATAAAGGCAAAAATGCATCTCAAGCCGCCAATAAAATTTGTGCAGCTTATAGACCCGATACAGTTTTCATTTCCACCGCACAACGATGGTTTCAACGTTTTCATTCTGGTGTAGAGGTGGTCGAAGATGCGCTCCGCTCCGGAAGGCCTGTCGTCGAAAATTGCGATAAAATCGCTGAATTGGTCGAAAGAGATCGGCATACTCGGTCAAGAGCTGGGCATGAGTCATTAAAAAAAATTTTGTGAACAATTAAAATTCAATAAAAATACCGCAAAAATACCCAAGACAACATAATATTTTCATTGCTGACTTAAGGTCAGTAGCAAGATTTGCACTAATTAACGCAGTTAAATAATTTGGCAATTCTATCTTTAGGGTTTTCAAACTTATTTGATCTAATTCGTTATACAAAGCTATCTGAGTGGAATTGCTATAATTTTTTAATTTTATAACATCTTTTACTCTACGAACTTGTGTATTAATTTCTTCACATACTAGAAATTTTACATTATTGTTAAATCTTATATTACTTATTTTTAAAATTAATGTTGTAACTGGAGTGTGTTCCCCAAACTCATCAATAGGTAACTGCCTTAACGTCGTCCAATCCTGTGGTTGTTCTCGCTTTACCATACCTATCGCCACGCCTCTTAGTTTTCTTATAACACAATGTAAAAAGAATAGGGGTATTCAGATCAGCTTTGTTAACCCATTGTTATCTGACTGTACTCTCCAGTACTACTTCGAATTTTTTTGTTTTAAACAGAATCGTTGAACTTCTTGCTGCAAGCAGACCAACGGTACTTTAAAGTACAAAATAAAGCACACATATAACAGTACTTTTTGTAATATTCGTGAATTTTTCGCTCTCTATGCTCATTTCAAGTTAGTGTTTTCCATAGTGCAGTCGTAAAAAAAAGTGTAGTATTATTTTACTTATATATTGCAAAATTCTTAAAATTTCTCCAGGAAATAAAGAGAAACCTAAAGTTTTGTTAATTTCACATTTATTGTTGAAGACGCAAAGGAGTCTAACTTTTTTGTTTACCAGTGATATTTGATTTTCTGAAGGAGACTTGTAAGTACTGTCGGGCTCTATTGGCCCTTGTTTTTTACACACAACACTGACTTCCTTATATACAGGTTTMTACAGATAATATAATATAATGGCTGGAGTTCACGGCAGATTTTTGACAGAAAATCAAATTGCTTCCATTTTGGAAGWAATTCCAATTGATAATGCACAAGAGACGGATATTGAGAGTGAGGATGAAGATGAAGATGAAGAGGTGATGACTTCACCGAACGATGAAGATCAGTTTTTGATTGAAGTTCTAAACAAAATTCAGGAAGAAGAAAATTAAGAGACAAATATTTTGCCGGAAAATTTCCGAAGCGCAGTTTTTGAAGGAAGGAATCACATTTCATTCAAATTTATATGCGGTACAAAAAAATAAAACTTTGAATCTACAAAAAAGTGAACTATTGGCATTTATCGGCATAAACTTTTGTACGGGCTCTGTA
>NW_017537522.1:52096-61090 GCF_001853355.1 Bactrocera latifrons | reverse complement strand
GCTTTAGAGACTTAAAAAATCTTTTTGAAGGTTTTTTGGGAGGGAAATAAGTAACTGATTTAATCGAAATTTCTATGGATAATAGTTATATATTTAAACATCATCCGCAAATTTCCTTGATACGAAATTTTTTCCATTTTGCCTTTGGGAAGCAATTGTCAGATGCTTCTCGCATGTGCATATGCCAGACAGCGAGCAGGATGGCAGGTCGAGATTTCTACCCAATTATTTAATAAGTTATGTTCAACTTAAACTGAAAATTTCCAAACAAAAAAAAAACAAAAAAAAAGGAAAATTATAGAAAAATTTTAAAAATTAACAAAAATGTTWTAAAAAAAATTTTACTTTAAATATATGTTCAAACTTAACCTTTCTTAGTTTTTATAGTTTCAATAGAATATAATTTAAAATCTAAAATAATAAACTTTTATATCTTCCCTTCCAATTAAGAAAAATCGTAAAAATGAAAAACGAAATTTAACACCCAAATGCGTCTTTATTCATTCAATAAATGTTATCTCTTAAAATCTTTCTTTAATTCGGAACTCATTAAAAATTTTAATAGGATTGCTTCCAAATGTGTTCATTTGCAAGTTTTGTCACATTAATAAACAGCTGATTCGAATATTGGTTTTGCATATGTTCGAAAAGACAAAAATCCAATCAGATTCTGTGACACCATTGAAAATCAGAATTGGTTTGCAATTCTGACAGCTAAGCAATTCTGTCCTGCATTCCACAACACCCCTGAATGATTGATTCCGGAGCAACGAATAATTATATATCAAACAAATGTAAGATAGATAAAAATATACCAATAGACCCCGTATGGACTAAATCAATGCACGACACTCAGCAATGACAAGTAAAGAATTATATTACATGTACATTTATTAAGTCCCGACCGGATTCTGATATGATAATAGGATCTTTTGGACCAAACCAAAACACAACAAAAGATTTCACTTCATTACGACTGCAATATACAAATAAGCCAAAACTTCAAAGAATTAATTATACGAACGATAACAAGGATTATAAAAAAGAAATTTCAGAAATAATTCAAAGAAATAATCAGACTCAGAATTTACCCTTTACTACAACTATATAAGCCCAGAGACAAATGAACCTGTTCGAACGAAACAATACCAATATCCATATGCAGAAAACGATTTCGTTAACTTAGAAAAAGAAAAATTATTAAAAAATAATAAAAATAAACTAGTAGAAGCCCATATAACTCACCAGCATGGACAGTACTAAAAAATTGAATAGATGAAAATGGAATACCAAAAAAATTATTAGTAATAGACTTCCAGAAATTAAATTGAAAGCCAATAACAGATATATATCCTAGACATGACCATACAGGCACTGCGTAAAGCTAAATATTTTTCAACTATAGATTTAGAATCAAAATTTCATCAACTATGAGCCAAATATGAATTCATTAGAATGACTTTGGATTAAAAAAATACACCCTCTATCTTCCAAACATGTGTTGACGATATTTTGAGAGAATATAGAAATAAATTTGGGTTTGTATACATCGTTGACGTGTTAATTTATTCTTYAAATTTAGTCGAGTAACCGCAATTTTTTATTACTGCAGCACGTCTGTGGGACATGGGATCGATCAGATCACGACACCTTTTCAGCGGGATTTGCTGCCATGTCTCGTGGACTGTGCTCCTTGTATTTGATGGTCTATGGTCAGCAACAGCTTTCTTAATATCTGTCCATAAGTTTTCTATGGAATTAAAGTCAGGCGACTGAGCAGGCCTCGACATAACCTCAACTTTATTGATCCGAAGCCATTCTTTTGCAGATTTAGTTGTATGTTTCGGGTCGTTATCTTGCTGACACAGCCACTTTAACGGCATATTCCATTCCGCGCATGGCAGCATTACTTTTTTCAATATATCCACATACACGTACTGATCCATGGTTTCTTTTATCAGATGGATTGGTCCCATGCCGTTGTACCAGAAACTTTCCCACTATACACCACCATGTTTGACGGTCTTAAGAGTGTATTGCGGATTATATTCCGCATTTGGTGGACTACCTTAACTACCTTACATTCCTCTGTCTACAAAATATATCTCAATTTCTCCGGTTGCCAGTTGCCATGTTCTTTGGCGAATTGGAGCCGTGCTTTGTCAACAATGGAACTTTTCGCGGACACCGCGCAAATAAATTATATTCCAATAAGCGTCTACGAACATAAAGATCTATTTTTTTTATTTCTCTAGACGACGCTTTGGGATCTTTTTTAGACGACTGGAGTATGCGTCGATCGATTTCTTTAGTAATTTTGCGTTTTCGTCCATGTGTTTCGGCTTTATTTTTGTAGAACATGGAATTTGATATCTTTTGATCAGGCACGCGAGTATTTCTTTAATTTGTTTATAAGCTTTCCCGTTTTTTATAAGATTTTTAATGATTTCACGCCTTTTGTCGCTGCAATGTTTTCCACTACCCATTAGTTAAAATAAATGACTTATCCTCTAAAAAATCCCACCGTTTTTATTTTTTTGTACTTACTTTTTAGTTTTTTTACAGATTTTGTTTAAATAAAAATGTATTATACCACTTGGTAGCTCACACTCCTATTTTTTTGAACAGCGCAATTCAGTGACCGACACAGATTTGAACTCATAACATTGGAAATAATGTAAACAGCTGAAGTTTATGGTTTGTGTTTTACTCGCGGAATACCTTTAGAAATATTTCTTGAAAAGTGTTTGATGTTCATGTTCTGTCATGATAATTTTTTTGGGTTAAATATATTTCTTAGGGGCACTCCTATTATTTTGAACATAGCTGTACATGGAACACATAACAACATATAATAGAATAACAGTAGACCCAAACAAAGTTGAAACTTTAGACAAATACCCTATACCTCAAACCTTGAAAGAATTAAGGTAATTTTTATTTAGAAAATTTATACAAGGATAACTAAACCGCTTACTATACAACTACAAGGAGACAATGTAACCACAAGAAAGAGAAAGTTAGCAAAAAAGAACATTAAATTGCATAATGAAGCTATAAAATCTATAGGAATAATTAAAACTAAATTAAAAGAACAAGTTGAACTATTTCAACTTCGCCATAGGAGTTTTATCACAAGAATATTTATATATATATTCTTTATATCACGAACTTTAAATAAAACAGAAGAAAGTTACTGGCAAACTTAGGATATATACATATATATATATGTTATTAAAGTCTTGCGGTATTTTCGCTAGTTGGCGCGGAGAGCGCGTAGTTCTAGTTTTATGGACCCAGTTTATGGACCCGATACAGTTTCCATTTCCACCGCATAACGATGGTTTCAACGTTTTCGTTCTGGTGTAGACGTGGCATAGTAGCAGCCGTAGCATCGGTCAAGAGTCAGTCAATTGACAAAGAAAACAAATGTATATCCAAACATTAGAATCCTAGATTAMGGTAATATAATACTAGATGGGAGAACACATAGTAAATAACGAAACAATCTCAGGAACAAACCTTATCCAGTTCAACAACACAGTAAACATAGACGGAAAAAATTACATGAATCCACAGGATAAAATGATGAAACTATAACCATTGAGAAGTGATTACGAAATTCACCAGTACACAAAAACTACACAAACTTCTTATCCCAGTCGAGGACCACCCAATTCTAACTTTATGTTACACAATTACAACAATTGGGACCATCTTTTTCATATTTTAGACTATTCCCAAATTAATAAAACTACATCAGACAACTCAAGAACGAAAGAAACTACATGAATTTCAAAAATTTACAGCCAATCTTAAGCCGATGATGATGAAAATGAGGACTGTAGGAGAAGGAAGACTTAAAACCCATATCAACATGAAAAAGTACAAAGAGTAAAATAGTACTAACTAAAACCAGTTTCAACATAATCATTAATATAAAATATACACATTCGACTTTAGACCTAAGACATGGTACTATTTTCTATTTGAACGTTCGCATTAGCAGAAAATGCCCGAAATGATGCAGACTTCGCTTCAATAATTGAAATGATCGACAGCATTCGGTTTGTATATCATCCTCTAAACACTGATTTATTCATGCACTTATGTTTTATTTCAAAAGCATACAGTGTAGAGCATAGGTCTTGATACCCTTCTATTTCTCAGAGTATTATTCAGATATTTAAACAAGTTTAAATAGTTTAGGCATCTTTGGCACTAATTTTAAAATCTACATTGTACTCATTCATAATCGAAAGAAAATAGTAAAATTTGGATGCATCAATAACGGTTATCTAAAATGTTACTGTAAGTAATAAATTGATACAGCAAAAGTGTTGATTGAAAAACATATTATTTGCAGACCATATTCCGAGAGATGAACGATTTAACAATAGAGAAAATACATTCGAAAGTGCTCCGAATATAGCAACTCTAAAACATCTTCAAATACCATTGTTTCATCGGATACAGTGCGCAGATCAAAAAATAGAAATGGATTTAAGTCATGCATTGCCGGAAACAAGCCCCTTTTCATTGACGTCAGTAGAAATAAACGGCTGGATTTTGCAAACACATATAAACTCAAAGAATTTGACTTCTGGGATAATCTTATTTCAAAATGCAATATTTTTGGATATGATGGGCAACTTAAAGTGTGGACGAAGCCAAACGATGAGTTAAACCCAAAAAAATATAATTAAAACGATTGAGCATGAAGGTGGAGGTGTCATGGTATGGGGCTRCATGTCACATCAAACCTTGTTTTTATCGATGAAATTATGACAAAATAAGTATATTTGAAACTTCTTCAAGAAAAATTATTACAAAGTGCGGAAAAAATGGGACTGTCCAGCAGGACAACGATCCCAAACATACTGTACACTTAGTGAAGATGTGGTTAATACATAATCCACAGAGTCCAGATTTCAATCCCAACGAGCATTTATGTGATCATTTACAAAACCACCTAAGGAAACACCATATTACTTCAAAAAATCAACTTAAAATCTTGCTTCAAGTTGAATGGCAAAATATCAGTTCAGATTTCACAAAAAAATTTATTCACTTCATGCCTGACTGATTAAAAGAAATTATTCGATAATGAGGATACACCCCCACTAGGTATTAAAGGTGTTTTTGGTCAACTTATTATTAAGATTTTTTTATTTATTTCCTCCTTTTTTCGCAGGAGTATCAACACTTTTGCTGTGCGAATTTTAGAATATCCATGATGTTTTGATTTTTTTTCAATAAAACACTTTTTTAATTTAATTTTTTATATTTCACATGAAAATAATAGTATTTATTTGATTTTAATTAATAAATGGAAATACTCAAGAAATTTTTTGATCTATTTTATAAAATGTCTTCGAAGTAGTAGGGTATCAAGACTTTTGCTTTACACTGTTATGTTATATGTATAATGGAAATTCCATCGAGTGCATACATACATACAAAGAATATATGAATATATGAGTTTCCATTGTTTACGCTTCGAAAATTTGCGCACATTTTCAAATCTGATACATTTTTTGCCACACATGATTCAAATCAATCCAGCAGCAAATTGTTGTTGTTTGCTGTACTCGTAGTTTACCCGAAGTTTTACATTGATTCAAACAATCGTCGCAACGGTATGAACTGACATGATACGATTTGAACCGAAGCCAGCCATACCGTTTACTCGATCGTGATTGCCGAAGAGAGATTGTTCATGTTGCATCAAATCAGTTGACGCTGGCGGGTACTCGAATTGATCAACAAAGTTATTTATGATGAACTGAATTGATTTGATTGTGTTTTTGGAACGAGTGTTTATTCTGATTTAAGCATACTCGTTGCAGCTCTCTGTTACGGAACATTTATCATTAGAGTATGTAGATTTACTGAATAAAAAGCATAATCCACGAGTAAAGAATTTTTTTTTTTTATTAATTCGCGTAACAGTGAATTAATTCGTGCAAATATATTTTTACTTCATGATTTTTTATTATTTTGAAAATATGTGTTCCCTTTCTAAAATTTGTATTATTATTTTAATACATTTCCGCTTAGATCTTTAAAATTTAATAAAACAATTATAAAAAACCTCAACTTAGTGGATTAAAATAACAATCGCAACAAAATGTAGGACAAAACCGGTAAAACTATTGTAATTACTTTTGATGTATATAAATAATCATTGGTGTGCGTACACTTCATTGATATGAATTAGGCGCATTTTAAGCTTTAGCATTATTTTTTTATTTGTGTAAAAAGAAAAATATTTTGATATGGGTATTTCCATGGTCGAGAACGTACGCCTTTGAAGTGCATAAACCAAAAGTAAAAAAATTAACAAAAAAAATGTGTTGTTATTATTCGAAAGCTTTTCATTATTACTATGTATAGTACAAAATATAGGATTTCAATAATTTGTTTCCAATTCATTAGCAATAAACATGGGATCAAGAACGCGACAAAAAATAGAACTTGCTTTCGACTACATATAGAAAAATGCAAGATTCTRCGAAACGCAACAATWTATTTTAGAATKRTTAWTTTAAACTAAAAAGGACTAAAAAGGGCTTCTTTTGATACATTTCTTGTTGATATATTTCAACCTTTTTTTTTACAAGCTTAAATCTAATTTAGCACGTGACATTTAGAACGCGACATATTTGCCTTCCATGATTCTAATGACGATTACTATGATAATTCCAATTCAAAAAATGAAATTGAAAACAAAAATAAAAATTCATATAAGAAAATAAGTAAAAATAAATGAGAAATTTTTTTTTATGAAATATATTTTTTCAATGAATATGCGGTTTGAGCTACTTTTAATTTTAAATGATCGTCACAGGAGATCGAGTGCAGTTTTCGGATGCCGGGAATATTTGGTATATCCTTCCATTTTTCCATTAAAGTTGGCGAACTCTCATTAATTGCGTCATCACTAATATACATACTATGAATACCAGTTATGTTCCCTGGTGCACATTGAAAGAAAGAAAATGCGTCACTTAGAATAATATTTCTTGTTTTTGTTATTTGCCAAATTTTTCYTTTTATAACCGCTCCAACTCCATCGACTGCACCTTTTCCATGCGAGGTTGCGAAATAGTTCCATTCAACTGTTTTGCAACCGAATTGAACCAAGAAATCAGGTAAACTCCATACAATAAATTTGTTTTTAAATTGGCTGCTACTTCCGTCCGAAAATAAGAATATATTTTGAAAATTGCCATGTTGATGTGTTATCTCCTGAACAATTTTTGCTATAAAAAGATGGACATCGATTTTGCTATGATTTAAACTATCGCTGATTACAGCTAATGACTTAGTTTTGTCGAACATCCACGCTACGCAAGTAAAAATCGTAACTTGCTTGTAGTTGAAGTGCGCGCTTTGTACTTCATTTTRKCAGATTAGTCTATAATTTTCTGCAAAATCAATTTGTAACACTAGATCCCCGGGTCTTAAATTGTTCTTCACGGATTCAAAATAATTTTGTTGGGATCTCTTAACAAAGAAGTGTTGTTTAAAAAGTGGTAGCTGCACTTCTAATTCATGGATAATTTCTGATAACGGAGCGACAGTGTAAGTTAATATAATTCTATCATCTACTTTCCTCCAATGTTGCCATTTAACATTTTCATTCATTTTAGATAAATATGCTACAGGAACGATATCATTTTTTAAATCCTTTGTACAATTTTCGCAACCGTTTGTCATACAATTTTCATCCTCAATACTGCAACAAAYAGTTTGTAAAAAACTTTGGAAGTTCCTAGGAACAGATTTTATAATTTTTGCGCAACCCTCTAACAAAAACCCGAAATTTGCATGATAAATGCATGTTATGTGGCGTTTTGCTTGACAGTTGGATATGCCGTGGCCGATATTGATAAAAGGTTGAAATGTTCACAGATTCTTCAATTATCTCGTTTTTATAAACCTCGTAGGCTTCTGAAACGGTTATCAGCATAAAGCGCTTAGAAATAATTTCTCCATCGACTATGAGAGTATCCTTTCTGAATGCAGACTGAACGCTAATATCCACCCGATTGTAAAAGTCTTTCACCACTTTCACTTTCGATTCCATTTCAAAGCTGAGTCCAGATATATTTTCTGTAACATTTCTTGGTTGAACATACTTTTCATATAATGCTTGAATAATTTTATTTTTTTTTTTGCTAGATCGTTTGGCAATGCATTTTCTACCTTCTTTAGTGCTTTTCCAAATGTTTGCTTGCAGTTATAAGGTTCATCGCGTTTATTTTTTTCTTCAGCATTTTTTTTTCTTTTCGCGCAACTTTTTCTGCTTTAAACGGTTTTTTTGTTTTTCCTCTTTCCACAGCTTGCTATTATTTTTTTTTTTCAATTTCGATAGCTTTGCGCGGTGTTTTCGCATTCTCTCAGCTGCTTTATCGCGATATTCTTTAAACTTAACGGGATTTATGCTTAGTTTGCCAAAGTAGCGTTTTGATATTTTTCTTGCTAAGCCACTTGTTTTACACATCTATATAAATAAATATACATGCTAAAAAAAACAAAAAAAAAATATTTTTTTAAAAAGTTATACTTACGGTAGCGAACGCGACACACTTCAAAAATCAATTAAAATATTTTGTATGAATCTAAGATACTGAAACTTTTTTTTTAAATTTAGGTCACTAAAATTGATTTAAATATAAATTTGCAGCCACGTGTTACAATCGATCGCAAACTACTGATAAAAAATAATGATTTACGGACAAGAACGCGACAAAAMAATATCAATGAAAGCAAAATGAAAATTTACCGTTATCGAGCTTCGTTTGGTCCCGTTGAATTTTTTGTACTCATTGTTGTTCCTAGCAAGATTTAATAAGACTAGTGCAAACATAATAAGAATTTACGTATTATCAAAAAATACAAAAATAAAAAGGCATTAAAGGTACACAAGTGCTACTTTCTACGCTATTTCAACTTTTAGGTAATTTTTCTAATAAAAACACTTGAGAT
>NW_017537522.1:48729-51481 GCF_001853355.1 Bactrocera latifrons | reverse complement strand
AAAGGTACACAAATGCTACTTTCTACGCTATTTCAACTTTTATGTAATTTTTCTAATAAAAACACTAAGCTGCAAATCATATTATATTATAAAAAAATATATATTTTTTTATATAATATCAGAAAAAATTATTTGTTTATCACTATTTTAATTTTTGCTCCCGGTRGACCTTTCTATGGAAAAACCCATATGCTATATTTTATGTTAAATACACATATTTTGAAATGGATAGAAAAAAATACTAAATTTATTAATTTAAAACAAATAAAAGTGTCGTAATGTAATCTTTAAAAATCTTTTATTTGTAAAGAGCATTACTGCTAGTGGGAAGCGGAGGTAGGGGTTTCTTGTTTTTATTGAGAGTTCAAGCATGTCCATTGCGTTATCGTTATAAAATTAAATATCGTTAGTGACATTCATACTTAAGAGATATAATGACTCTTTATCTTCAAAAAAAAAAGGCACGTAGTGGTAGAAAACAGAGATTTGAATCGCCGACTACAGCAAAAAAGTGGTGAACTGTTTGGAACGAAATCATAGACTATTGGTATGAGATGTCGCCAAAAAAGTGCTAATTTCACTATCATATGTATAGAAAGTACGCAGTGCAACACCAAATTGCTTTGATAATCAACATACGTTTGACAGGCTGCTTGCCAGTACGGCTTTTAAAGTAAAAGATTTATTGGTTAAGGAAGTATAATTCAGAAAATTTATGTTACTGAGTGTTTACAGCAGCGTATTTCGTCTTTAAGAAATCTTCATAAGGACCCAGTACTCTTTTGGCCAATGCTGGCAGCATGTCATTACAGAAAAATTAATTTAAAGTGATAACAAGACCATAAATTGGCTCTGGCAAATTGTGACTTACTGGGTAATAATATCCCCATCAAAGACATTCTCTTTCTAAAAACCGAATATCTTTGTGACTTTAATGAATCAAACCGGTTTAAATTTTCATTAAGATAACTCACCGATATAAACAATATAAATCCAGGATAGGTTTGTGAAATTTGTCGATTAGAGTGCCAATGATGATAATGACGTTACAACACTATAATACTATGTAGCAACTGGTTGCAAATGTTGGAGAGGAAATCAACATTCATTGTTTGACGAAACTGAATGTTTGATAATCAATTTTGTATATTTTATTAACTTTGCCGTAGATTTAATTAGTTTTCTAGTTAGTTACATTATATTTTACTTCCCGTAAGCAAAACTTATATTAAAATCATCAAAAAATGGAACATATCAGTCATACTTGTAAACTCGACCGAAAAGGATCATTTTAACATAGTTAATTGATGTGCAGCACGTGAACCAGAGGATCGGAATTGATATATGAGGCCAAGGTCTATCAATTACATTCATATTCAGCGCTAAATCACATAATTCATAGAAAGCCTGTCAACTTAAATTTATTTAAATATCACACATTTTTATCAACCAGAACTAGGAAAATACCTTCAGGTGCATGAGGTTTGTACTTATATGGTGTCTTGGACAAATTTTCACCCAATATTATCCATTTTAGACACAAAGTGCATCTTTATTACCAAATTTGCCGATATTTGCGGTATATTCAACTGGAAGCTCGAAAATCTTTGTATTAGGTAAATGAGGACTAAAGATATTATTGAACCGATTCTACCCATTTTTAACAAACAAGAATACTGTAATTACAAAAATAATTTCTATAATATATCTACGGTGAGTCTACGAGTATGCGTCAAATGAAAGTATAATTTTAATTTTTTTTAAGGCTAAACTGAATTTGACTATATATTTAACAAATTTATATTTATTAATGGAATTTCTGTTATGGTGAAAATTGTTTTTGGTTTGTTCTTACTGAAAAAATACGAAAATCTGAAGATAATCGGATATTAATTGAAGAAGAAGGGAAGAGAGATAAAACATATCAAAAAATATATGAATATATTTCATTTCGATCGGAGAGGCAAGAAATATGTTTGAATACTTCAAGASAAGGAAAAGATGTAAGACTCAATACGGTGGAGGTCCAAAGTACAAAATTTCTATACACGCTGATCGACTTGTACGAAAAAAAATTCCTGAAAACCCTGAAAGTTTATCGCGGGAGTTAATCGAAAGTTTTGGTAGGGATGTTTGCATTAGTACAATGCAAAGGAAACTATACGAAAACGACCTATATTTTTCATTTCGAGTAGGAAAAAAGGACTAAATTTTGCAAAACAATATTTAAATGTCAACAACAATGCACAGAACAATCATCAGTGAAGCATGGAGGATGTTCTTTCATGGTTTGGGGGTGTTTCTCAAAAGTAGTAGATAGTATAGTTAAAATCGATGGACGAAAAACGGGTGCTTCATATGCTGATATTCTTACCGAAAATTTGAAAATAAAAAAGTGAACTTGTGGACGTTTATCTTCCAATAAGACAACGACCCTCAATGCATATCTCGCCTGGCTACTCCCTTTTTTGAAGAATGCTTAATTCAAAAACTGCCCTGGTCAGCTCAGTGACCGGATTTAAGTCCAATTCAGCATTTTTGGTTAATTTTTGATTCTAAAATACCAAAAAGCAGCAGTACAAACCTAAAATAATTTTTCTTAGAGACGAAGCGTCAATGATATTATTTTAATGAAAATATTCGAGGAATGCCAAAACGTCTTCGTGCAGTAATTCAGAACAAATAAGGCAATATTAATTACTAAATTTACTTTTAAACCAAACGTTTTGTGTTTTTTTTCAAAATTTATACT
>NW_017537522.1:43712-48709 GCF_001853355.1 Bactrocera latifrons | reverse complement strand
TGTATGAATTATTAATTGTTTATTTTAATAAAGCAACATTGAAATAACCTCTGTGAAATTTATACTTGCATTTGATGCCTAGTGTATATTTAGAGATCATTCAGGGGTATTGCGGAATCTGACAGTTTTCGGAATCCAAATTGAAATCGATCATAAAAGCAGTAGGTATCGTGAATTCAGACATTATTGGTTTGATATTCAAAACAGAATTTGTATAGGTTTTGGTTGTCACGGAAACAAATTTTATCGGTTTGGCTGTCAGAAACAAAGCAAGAAGATAATCGTATACAGATTTTAAATATAAGATAAGAAATCCAGTTATTTTCTTGTTACGAATTGATTTATCTTTATTTCTATAGAAGAAAACATAAAAATAAAACACGATACATAAGAACTACCAATGTTACATATGCATATACCTAGTTTTACCGCACTCGTCAAATTAACGGATTTTTTATTATGGCTTTCATAGTAACTTTTCGTTCGTTAAATAAATAAAAGAATACAATTTAACAATAACAACATTTAATATAATTCATTAATTATTTATAAAAAAAAAAAACAGTTTCTATTTGAACCGATCGGACCGACAACGAAAACATATTTTCGAGGGGAAAAACTGATTTTCGCACGAAAACTTGTGTTTTCGTCCATATAAAATTTGTCAAACGAAAACACAGTTTTCGCTGAAAACTACTTGAAAACTTACATTCCACTCATTATAATCGGTGCCTGCTCTAGTTTAATCGATGTTTTTGGAAGACTTGTTTTGCCGGCCCTAAATTGTCACTTGATATTTTTTTAAATTGCAGAATTTTCCCTTCGGTGCACCGTACAACAAGCACACGCAGAAAATTAATTGCAATGGCTGCAGAACATGTACCAAACCCCATGTTTATTTTCGTGCCGTCATATATCACTAGATTTTGCAATGGTCTCTTGGCCTTGCATATTTCTGTATAGGATTTTTGAATTTTTTGTCATCGTGCAATCTTGCAAGAGCAAGCGAATGCCGCTTTTGATAGTTGTCCGTGAAAACTCATCGAAAACACACATTGTCGGTCCGAACGACTTAGATTCCACAACATACAAATGTGTTTTCAAAATGTTTTGAATGTCGGTCCGAACATAGTAGTATTAGTTGAACACTTTCCACAAACATACATATTTGTTTCATGCACGCACTTTTTTATTGCACAATCGAATTTGACAAGATTTGCGTTCATGGGAACTTTTTTTTTTTGAGTTTTCTGGAGTACAATCCATTTCCTGTTTTTACGATGTAATGAACGTATATTGTATACCTATGTATTGATGTCCATCATTATATAAATTATTATAACCGTCATTTTGACGGGTCTTGGTATAAATAGGTATAGGCATACTGATTATGGAAATTAAAGTTGGTGAGGGTAAATTGAATAGTAATAATTAACTGTTCTTATATTTTATTAAAAGTCTTAATAAAACTCTTCAACAATTATATAAATAATAATCAAATTTTTAAGCATGCAATTTGAAAACCGTCAAAATGACGGTCTTGGTAGTTTTAGTGTTAAAGAGGGAGCCTGCTTAGAGGATTACCAAATCGATATTTTTGATGTTTTTTTGGGAGGGAAAAAAATAATTGATTCAAGCGAAATTTCAGGTGTTTATAGTTATATATTTATACATTTTTTTTGGATACGAATTCTTTGAATTGCTGCCTTAGGGAAGGAAATGCCTGATGCATCGCAATTTCTATCGGAAACAAAAAATTCAAAGATATTCATATTTGTTAATTACTTATGTTTAAGTTTTACTAGAAAAATTTAAAAAAGTGTAAAATTCTAAAAAATTTTAAAATTTGAAAAAAGTGGTTTTTGAGAACAAAAATAAGTTACTTTATGTTATTTAATCATATGTTGAAACTTAACTTTTCTTAGTTTTGTTTTTCAGTTTAAATAGAAGACAGTTTAATGCCAAAGATAATAAACTTTGCCACAATTCCATACGCTCCTATATCTGCCAGACGCTCGGTCACTATTTCCCTTCTAGCTTTGGCAATATTTTGAATTCCCATCTATAACTTTCGGGACATATTCTTAGATAATTTTTAAAGAGATTTAAGCAAAAAAAATATCATTTTTTTTGAAGCTAAAGCAGGCTCCCGCCTTAAAGAAGATTTACATAACTTAATAAACGTAACTTAACACCCAAATGCGTCTTTATACATTCGATAAATGTTATCTCTTAAACTCTTTCTTTAATTCGGAACTCATTAAAAACTTTAATAGGATTGCTTCCAAATGTATTCATTTGCAAGTTTTGTCACATAAGTAAACAGCTGGTTCGAAGATTGGTTTTACGTATGTTCGAAAAGAGGAAAATCCAATCAGATTCTGTAACACCATTGATAATCAGAATTGGTTTGCAATTCTGACAGCTAAGCAATTCTGTCTTGTATTCCACAACACCCCTGATTGTTATAAAATATCAAAAAACAAAAACAAACCATATAGTTGTATATACACTTGTGCTCATATAATTAAGTCATTCAGTACTTTTTTACAACATGTAAAAAAACAAGGTATATTTCTTTAAGCAACATCCCTAATATTGCGCGAGCAAAAAGTTCCGTTATTCTAGGAACGCCACCGATTTACAGCGCATTCAAGTATTTTCGTTTGGGAGAGTTTAAATGAATTTTCCATATATTGTCAATTAAAGTGTGCTCACATAATTAAGTCATTCCGTTTGAAACGGGTAAATTAAAATTTTTTCGCCACAATTTACATCAATATTGTTCTTTTTTACTAAATTAAGTTATTTTTAACAAAATTTGTAATCAGCGTCGTCATGGGCAAGAATAAAAGCACAACTTCAAGCGAAAGAAAGGTCATATGGGAATATTTTCAAAAATATCAAAATATTGCCGAAGTTGTAGATGTTTTAGGATTTTCTCGAGACAAAATTAAAAACGCTGTTCAATTTTATAAAAAAAAAAATAAGACTTTTGAAAATTTACCGCGTAAAAAGCCAAGAAAGACCACCCGTTCTGATGATAGGGCCTTAGTAAGTCTGATCCATTTTTAACCTCCACAGAATTAGAGGAATACCACGGCGTACAAATATCTGCGCAAACTGTACGAAGACGACTACAAGAAAATTCATTGAATGGCCGTTTAGCAAGACGAAAACCTAACGTTCCAAAAAAAAATGTTGAAAAGCGAAAAGCGTTTGCTAAAGACCATCTCTGGAAGGACTCTAAATTTTGGAATTTGGTGGTTTGGAGTGACGAATCCAAATTTAACGTATTTGGTAATGATAGGAAACCATATTTAAGATGACCCCCTTTGCAAGAACCCAATCCCAAATACACTAAAAAAAACCGTGAAACATGGCGGTTCATCGGTGATGGTTGCTTCACGTCATCAGGCGTTGGCCCGATTGTTAAAATATACGGGAAAATTACAGGTGAAATGTACAAAGGAATACTGGAGAACAATTTAGACGGTGATTATGTGGACAGCTTACCGTTAGCTTGGCTTTTCCAGCACTATAACGACCCCAAACACTGCACGCGGGTCGTTAAAACTTGGATACGTAGTCGAAATATTAAAATTCTGGATTGGCCAGYTCAAAGTCCGGACCTAAACCCCATAGAAAACCTATGGGGGATTATAAAAAGAGCCGTAGCTGCAGGAAAACCTCGCAACAAAGATTCTTTATGGGAAATAATACAGGCAGAGTGGTACAAAATAAGTCCCGCTCAATGTGCTACTTTAGTCCAAACAATGCCTAAACGATGTACTGAGGTGCTACGTAATAAAGGTTTTACAAATAAGTATTAGTCTTAGGTAAGGTAAAACTGCAAAAAAATGTCGTATACTTCGAATAACTACATTTTTCTTTAGGTGACTTAATTATATGAGCACAACAACATGGATGGGCTAAGCGAATGAACGCAATATTTTTATTATTTTAGAAGTTAAATAAAAAATAAGTATTCTGTTTTGAACTGAATTAAAATTTCTTCCATTTTTTGTAAAATTAACTTTCATTCCTGTACCATAGAAGTTGCTTTGAATAAACTTTCGTTCTGTTACTGGCGTGACTTAATTATGTGAGCACAAGTGTACATATGCAGCGCTTGGATTCATACATTCAGAGATCGTTGCTTACATTTTTAAAACGATAATATAAGAAGTCGTTTTTTTTTATCAAAAACTAAATTTGCAGTCCTTGTATGCATTATAAAACTACGAGAACTGATGGAGGCTTTGAATTTTTCTCTTCCTCCTTAACATCAGCACCAACCAAAATAACGTGTTTTCCATTGCTTTACAGTGATACCAACTGCTGCGTATCAAAAATACTTCGAAATATGTTTGTACAGCAATGCCAGATTATTTTTTTAACGAAAATTTTTTATGTAATTTACCGATAAAGGTAATTTTTTCTGTAACATATTTTTAACCAATTATGTGGGGAAACCAATTAACCGGGTTCAATAAAACGGGACAACTTACTCGAACTACTATGAGCAAAAACTAGTAACACTTTTTAATTTAAATATGCCAAATGTCACTTCAAAATAATTATTAGTGTTAAGTATCCTCTTATCTTTCTGAAGTACATAATACGGTGATAGTTGTGTCACAAGCAAGTATTTTTGATCGGTGAAAATTATTCAAAGAGGGTCGAGCACAGGTTGAAGTACCACGTCCAGAACGGCCATCAACATCAACTGATAATCAAACGTTAATAAAATAAAGGAATTGGTGCTTGAGAATCTACGATTAAAGTCAGATTAGTCASGGATCTAACTGGTATCGTTGTAATATCGGAAGGATAAGTGAAAGTGAAGTTTTTAGAAAATCAGCGTCGCGTTAACGTCTGTGAAACAATGATTTCCAACTACCAGGATATCATAAAACGTCGCGCTGAGTCTTGGATATATGCTTATGGACCGGAAATAGCAAAAAAAAAAACAAGTAAGGAAGGGCTAAGTTCGG
>NW_017537522.1:33280-42871 GCF_001853355.1 Bactrocera latifrons | reverse complement strand
GCACGGACGGACGGACGGACAGACAGACATCCGCATTTCAACTCTACTCGTCACCCTGATCACTTTGGTATATATAACCCTATATCTAAATCTTTTAGTTTTAGGACTTACAAACAACCGTTATGTGAACAAAACTATAATACTCTCTTTAGCAACTTTGTTGCGAGAGTATAAAAAGATACAAAACCATAGCTGATTAAAAATCAAGGTTATGTTCTTATATTATCGAGGTGCACTTTCAACCAATAATGTGCCGCAGTGACCTATTCGAATAAATTAGCCTCGTGCGAATTCTGGCTATTCAGCAAACTCAAAGGACCGCTCCAGGGAAACCGCTACGGCAATTGTAGGCTATTCCGCTGTTTCGAGGATTGTAAAACACGTTGGCACAAGGACATTGGGGTCAAGGCCGATTATTTTAATGTACTATTATGGAAAGTGATTTTAAAGAATACATTAAGAATTTTAAAATTATGAACAAAGTGCTACTATTTTTTGATCATAGTAGTATTTTTTATGCAATATTGTCAATTTTATGGTAATATCTGGTTGTCAAATATCTCCTTTCCGCTCTTTATTCAATGCCTTATAAAAAGTGTTGCCGTAATCGGATTGAGTTCAAATACGCACCGTTTCGTTCGTTAATCTGTTTCCATCTAGACGGCAACTTCAGAATACCCCCCTCGTAGAAGCACCCATCCTTATTTGAGAAGAACTGGGACAGCCCCTTTTCACAAGCCGCTTTTGAGTTCAACTTTACGCCAACAAGGGCATTCGCCATTCTTCTTTTCTCGGACTTTGAACAAAAAATCTAATTTTTGGTACAATTTTCGGCATTTCTTGGTCAGAAAAATAAGTTGTAGTGAAACAAGAAAAAATCCTTCGTTCAGTAACTAGATTATATGATTTCAAAAACGTTTACACAATACGATAAGACGGGACTTAGAGGGGTAATATAATTTAGCAATAAATGCGAGACGAGTACGAAGAAGGTTGTAAAGGTATGGTTTGCATGCTCGGAAACCTGTGGCTAAAGCGCTTTTCACGGAGAAAATAAAGTTTGCCCGTTTGGAATGAGCGAAAACGCACCGTAACTGGCCCTTAGAGCATTGGAAAACGGTAATATAGTCGGATGAAAGTACATTTAATTTGCACTGCAACGACCATTTACCGTATGTCCGTCGATTTCCGGGGGAACGTATTGCCGAAAATGTGACGAGAATGGTTAAGCATCCTGATAGCCAAATGGTCTGGATGTGCTCTTTATATATTCGGGATCCTTTACTTTTTATTGATGGGATGATGAACGCTCCGAAGTATGGAGATACATCTGAGACAAGTCCGCACCGTGTCATCGGGTTAAATTATTAAGTTAAGTTTTATATGTTACTTAATCACCGATGTATCATGTTTATGTTTAAAAAAAAAAAAAAAAATGTCTTCTGTCTACAAATGCATATGGCATGGCCATGAAATTCTACCGATTCGTACTCGATCAAGAATCTTTGGCATGCCATGAAAAAGAAGGTAGCTCAAAACGGGCCATGCTCAAAGGCAGAACTGATCAAAATACAAAATACAGGAAATATTGGCCGAATGCCTTGAAAACCTCGTTGTTTCAATGCCCGCCTGGCTCCAAGCAGTTATATTATCAAAAAAAACCATTCGAATATTAAAAAGTTAGAACACAAAATAAAATTCTTATTTATATTATATATAAGAGAAAAATTATTTTCATAGTTTCCTTATAACAAATAGTATAAAAACTAAAATTATTTCCTCATGATGCTAGTCATTTATAGAGTATTATGCCTATTCTGTATATATATATTAATTTTTATAAAGGTTTGGTAAGTTAAATCGCGGTATTTGCAAAAAAAAATGCAAATAAGAGGTCGGTCGCTACAGCATTTCTTGTAGAAAGTGAATAGAGTGGGGAATATAGCCACTAAAATCTTTAAACGCGTTTTTCTCAGAATAGTGTTTTTCGAAAGGGTATAAGCAAATAAAAGTATTAAAATTAATATATGTATATATAAAATAGATTAGTTAAAATACTTTTGAATTTTTTTCATTGTTTTATATAACTGTTTTGTTCAWCTAACAATTGTAAGCAATTTATTAATATTAGTATATCTTGGTGAAACGTTTTTATTGGCAAAAAAGTAAGGCGGAGCTCGTAGATGGGCGCAATCGGACCACTGCCACGCCCTCAAAATAACCAAATGCCACAATTTAGCACTAAAATAAGATATGGGACTGATATTCAGCACAGTCGATTCCGGTAGCTAGGGGCACCTACGCTGTACACGAAGACCGTGGAGAGTCGACATAGCGTCGATCGCATCAACTCGAACTGACTATGGAACGACTGGTGCATTTGACGTCGAAATCTTAAATTGAATACAACTTGTGCAATGAAGCCGCTCAACTTCCCAGGCGCTTCGCTCAATGGACTTTTGAAAGGTTCTATSAATAACGACGGTTATCGCACCATGATAACCGCCTATTTGATGCCTGAAATTGAACGGGATCTCGTCGACATTTAATTTCAACAAAGCGCGCGCCACTTCCCACACATCACATCAATTAATGGATGGATTTATTGGGAGAACACTTCAGTGAGCAGATAATTTTACGTTTTGAGGCAGTCGAGTGTCATTCGCAGGTTACCAGTCAAAATGCTCGAACGAGTCATCGAAAATTGAACTCAAGGGATGAACCATATGACACGTAGCTGGAGCAAACATTTGAAAGATAATTTTCAAAAAATAAATGTTAAAAATGGTCTTTCGAATGGTGAAAAACATAACAAAAAAGTTGCGAAACTCGAAATGTATTCTTTATGGTATATGGGGTACCATAATGAAATTCAAAGACCATTTAATTACTTGTCACAGTTAATAGTATGTCGTATTGTCTAAAATAAATAAAATCGTTACCTTTTATTTTATTTATCGGTTTTTTAGGGATTAGAGAAATTTTTTCACAGTATTTTGAAAATTTTAATAAGTTAGATATTATGTAAATATATAAGACCACGGAATGTTTATGTAATACCATTTTTATCATTTTTGATATCAAACTCATTATTACCAGGAAAAGATGTTTTTTGAATGATTATATGGTATAAATTCAGCCGTAAGTTCGAAAATTCTTATTGGTGTAGAGTTTCTACGAGAGTAACATTATGAAATTGCCTCCAAAATGGTACCACGTAGTCGAACAAAAGCGCTGCGCGCCTGACCTAATATGTATATGGTAAATCTGTATCAGTCTCTACAAGTTTTAGATGAAGAAAACTATTATGTAATTATATAGTACTAGCTTTTCCCGCGGCTTCGCTCGCATTGAACCAGTTGAAAAAATATATAGAGGATTATTAACAATATCGTATAACTAAAAACATAGCGTTTAATTTTTATAAATAAGATATATTAAAAAAATATGAACATATTATTTTGAATGAACACTTACATGACATTAAGATTCTCTACGTACTCCTTCTTGTCCTTTAATTCAGTAACGTATTTTGTAAAGCTATATTCATTGATACTATCACAATTTATATTTTTGGGCTCCGTTTTGAAACTGTTTATAGATTCGTCCATCGGGCAGTCGTTGCAAAGGAGTGTTTGCCTTTTTTTGGGAAATGGTAAATTTGAGGTCAAGTTCGCTGTAGGTCGTTTATGAAATATTAAATCCGAAATGGGACTTGATATCAATGATCTGCGGAGGTTATCAGTTTCTATAAAATTTAAACATGCCGAGTTAGTTTTTGAAAAATGATTAAAAGATTGTATTTTACTTCGCTTTTCTTCTTTAATTTCTCCTAAATTCTGAAGAGTCTGTCCCTCAAGCGATTTTAGTTTGAGATCATTGAGGATACTTTTATCAGAAGATATTTCATCATCCTTTTCCACTTCTTTTTCTAAATGTACAAACTCTAAGAATGAACGATGTGGAGTACCTTCAATTCTGCGTTTACAATTAGAAGATAATGCAGCCCTTGCTTCTTTTAAATTTAATATCAACGAATCGCTACTACCGTCACTAAAATCAACCGACTTCTGCCGCATCATAACCATTTTATTGCATTTTGAAACATTCGAAACCGGAGTACATTTAAACTCATTCTTATAATTATCCTCTAACAAATGTATATCCTGTGATTGTTTTGATTCAATTTTATAACCATCTAACCCTGAATCGGAGTGTATACGAGCTTTTAATGGTTCAATATCTTGATTAAAGTATATAGTATGCCTCCGTTTACAAAGATTTTTGTTATTTTGTGGAGTTACGTCAAATTTGGGGACATGTTTAGTTTCATCATAAGTTGCAGAAGCTACTGATTTTATACTTTTGGGTAGAACMTTCGTTACGCTTTGAATATTTGTTAAATTCAAGCTCATATCTAAGATACCATGTATTGATCTCATAAGTTCTTTGGATGATTCATTCGATTTTTTGCTATTCAACATATTATTAGCAGATGTTAACTCGTTGGTATTTTGAAGGTTGTGAAAATCTTTGTTTATACTTTCAACATTTATATCTTTTATAAATGAAGCTGTTAACACAGCTGACGTATCGATTTCGGAGCTACACTGAATTTTATCTCTTTTGTATCCATTTTTGGACAGTTTTGACACATTTCCCAAACTCGTCTCATCGCCTACTTTTTCTTTCACAAGAAAACTTGTGCTGTCTGATGTCATATCTTCATAATCCGAAAATTTTGATGAGTAATTCTTAGTATTTATATCGTATGAGTTATCATTAGTACCATCTTTTAAAATCGTTTTAAATGAAGAGTTAACATTAGGATTAGTTAAGAAGCATTGCTTAATTTTGTTAGGAAACACGATTATTTTTCCATCACAAATTTCAGCATTCAACTGACGAAGATTGAGCTTCTTACTTTTAATTGGTGGAAACAAAGGCGAGTCGTAGCTAACGCTACGTAATGAACTGTTCTCATAATTTTTAATATCCAATTTAGCTTCTGTACTCAAAAAGGAGTTATTATTCGTAACCTTATTATCTGCGTCTAATTCAACTATTGAATTCTCGAATGGAAGTCGGTAATTCGTTATATTCGTTAAGGTACCCGAAAATATATTTTCAGATGAGGAGCACACTTTTCTTAAGACATCCATTTTTGGAACATTCGTTTCTGTTGTTACAGTTATTTGTAAATCTCCTTTAGAATTTAAACAACATTGATTGTCTGAAATGAAGTGATTCAAGATTATATATTACAATTAAATTTTGTAAAATGTATGCACTCACTTTCCGAATTTGTTTGTATACACTCATTCAAATGCATAGAAATATCCATAGGTCCCTCAGTTGTAATTGATAATCTCCTTCCCGCATTCTTTACTGATTGTATGGAATCAAATGTATGCTGATCGTTAAAGTATTTAGTGCTGTCTTTGATTTCCACGTCATTATTAACATTTACAAGTTCATATGTTCGATAAGTCTTATTCTCATGTACTTTCGATATATCCATTTCCACCATCTGAATAACACTCCTGTTATGGTTAACCATGCTACCAAATTTGTCATCCGTCAAAATTTCTTCATTTCCGTAGTAAATGTCCTCCGTAGTTATAGGTTTTATTTCAAAATCATTAATCTTAAAAAACACCAAATTATATTTACAACGTTAAATGTTAAGCGAAAAAACTTTTATCACTTAAAATTAAACAGTGCGATAAAATTAAGCTACTCAACCGCTGATGTTAAAAATCAGTGCTCTTTAGAAGTATAGCGCGCGTTYKAAAACATGAACTAATTAAAACCAAGACAATTCACATTTTCAATATGATCATTATTTTTCGAACACCCAAAAATAATGAGTGAATGTATGTATGTTTACACATTTAAATTAAAATTTTATTTTTTGTCTTTTCTGTTTTATAATAAATGAAATAGGGCTTTCTCCCTTAGGCGTCCTAGTACACTCAAATCGTTTTCATCGACGCCACCATGACTAGCCCACTGTTGCGCTTTATTGAAAATTTCAACTGATTCATTGTTTGAGTTTCTCCGGTGTTTTTAAGACTCAAACTTCTTCTGATCCGTCTCTTGGTTCAATATCGCCATCTGCAATATCTACCGCAATATCCTCGTTCCATTCACGAATGGTTGGTAACGTAATAACATATATCTTGGAAAATTTCTGCGAAAAATTTCTAGAAAACCATGATGGGGATCGATTGTTTTGCTCATCAAGGAGCAACGTTTGGCTTTCCTTGGTTTCTTTTAAGGGTGTATTCTGGTTTAAAAATTCGAAAAAATCGATTTTTTTTTGCATATTTTTATTTCAAAATAACGTCCCTAAGAGGATTTTTCAAAATTCAAATTATTTTGCGATTTGCAGATCATTTTGTGACGCGCCGAAAAAACTGTTTCGCGTCCTTTCTCAAAATTTTGACTCGTTTTTCTCATAACTACTTTTCTAGAAACGGTGTGTTTACACAGAGCTTTCTTTTGCATTATAATATCTCAGAACGAAGACCTTTCGAAAGAATTTTAGCTTTTTCTTTTGGCATCAAAACACTTTCTGGCCAGTTCTTATTTCCCATACGGATAAACAAACGATGCTTTCAACTCCCACGGCAGCTAGTTCTACGTTACCGGAATTGTCCTGGATTTTATCCGGCCAAGGGTTCAAATCTAACCTCGTTTTGATCGATAAGTTTGTCATCACTGGAGCAACATCTGGCAACATGGTTGCTACGCTGCCAACGCACGACTGCGATCTAAGCCTCTCTACTCAACCCAAGTGGCTAACAAAGGACCGCTACATATATGAGCTCAAACAAGCAGCATTGCTCCCATTCGGTTGGACTTGTCAAAAGCTTTTAACAATGTCAATCACAAAACGCTACTTGGGGGCAACGAAAAAACTACTCTCTCTCCAGGACTATAGAGGTGAACCAGTTCATGGTCATCCTTAAAATGTGCGATCGTCAATCATACGTACTATTTCAAGGCAAAAATTCAAAATTGAGAAGAATTAAAAGGGGACTTCCGCAGGTTAGTGTCCACTCCAAGCTACTGATTAACACCTACATTCTAAACTACCACAGCCACCAGAAGGAGTTTCCATCACCTCGTAAGCTGATGATAGCACGATATTGACGTCGGTCAATGGAATCGATGGCATGTGTTCAAAAGTAAACTGCTATCTCTCCGATCTTTTTCACTTCCTCGCTGAGGAACAGAATTTAACAATATCACCCACAAAAATCCAATGCGACCATATTTATAACTGGATGAAAGAGTACAGACTTTACTTGATATTGCAGTCGATGAAGTCTAGATTCCGACTATCAATAATCCTAAAATTTTAGGTATAACTTTTGGCAGTCTGTGCTCCTTCACTYCTCATACGACCGCGATTATTGCCAAGGTACACAACAAAGTCCTCAAGTCGCTAGCAGGCATCAAATGGGGAAAGGACAAAGAAACGTTGTTGGCAACTTACAAGGCAATTCACCTGCCGCTCCTAAATTACGCCTGGATGAAAAGCAGAAGCTTCAGACCTGTCAAAACACTGCACTCTGAACAACGGCGGACAGTTCCTGCCAGGTTGCTTTCGCAGAAATCACCTTTGCCGGCACCTGCTTGGACTGGAACCGCCTTCTAGAAACAGCAGGAAGTAATTTCTTATGGGGTTAGGGGTAGTTAAAATTTTCCAAAAATTAAAATTTTTTTTTTTTGCATTTAAAAAAAATGGATAGTCAAAATAATTTTTTTTTATCGCGTCAAAAAAATACCTAAAATTCGGGCTTCTAAACCAGAATACCCCTTTAAAACCCCCAACGGCACTCTATCTACTAAAAATATTCTCTTAATATATCACTTTGATCCGATTGGTGTTTGAGTTATTCGACAAATAACAAACAGAGCTCAGGCAATTCAGAGCGCTAGTGTGAAACTTTAAACACGTTTTTCTCAAAACTATGTTTTTTTTATTGAAATTTATACAGCTTTTAGAATACAAAATAAACCGGGGCCTGATAGAAGGATTTTTTGTTTTTCGAAAAATTCGATTTTTTAAGACCAATTAACTGTTGATTTTTTCCAAAAAATGTAGAAAAAAATTTTCTGAGGTCTCCATTTAGTTAATTTTTGAAGAAGAAAGAAGAAAGATTCTTCGATCAGGCCCAAGTTTATCCATTTATAAAACCAATTTTTTTTTGTCCAATTGATTTTAGATGAATCTTCAAAGACTTATAGTTGTCACCGCATGTACCTTTTTTTGGAACTGGTTCAACACAAACAACTATAACTTTAGAAATTAATTTTTTTTTTTTAATTCTCGTGACTTCAAGTCAACACATTCTATAATAATTCCATATTACTACTTTTGTAAAATAACACGATTTAATAGAAAAAAAAAAAACAAAAATACTGAAAATTCTAATTTTTCCGTGCCTCTGACAACGCCTAACCCCTTAACACCGATAGTCCTGTTTTTTTCTCGGCTCCTTAAAGCCCTCTCATACCATCTCGAGGGTAAAATTTAATGTCTCTATCTATTGTTGATTTACCGCGCTTTTAGTAGTTTTTAACAGTACCGTTATATGGTGAGTGAGCGGGGCTATTATGCTTATTTGGTTGTTATAACATTAGTGGTTTAGGAGATATATCCATTAAACTTATTGAAGATCGGGGCTACGGCCAGCTCTCCAAATATTTTTCCACAGGGGCGCTACTGCGATCCTCTGTGTCAAGGTGGAGTTAATTTAGTGCTTAGTTATGGTACTTTACACGTTTTCGGTTAATGGCGTGCAGTGGTCTGATTACGCCCATCTACGAACTCCGCTTTATATTTTACCAAGTTTCAACAAGATATCTCAATTTTAACTCAAGTTATAGCTTGCCCGGACGAAAGGACAGAGAGTCACTCGAATTCCAACTCCTCTGGTCATAGTAATCGCTCGAAATTTGTAATCACTCGAAATTTGTTCTAGAAAATTTTAAAAGCAAAGGTTTAAACTGCCTGRTAGAKCRAGCGGGAATGTTAAAATTAATATCAGACAAGARAGATGGGCTACAGACTGACCCATTGATGAGTKTTACAAGAAATATTATACCAAGCATTTCCCTACGACTAGTGAGTGTAGGGAGATTTATCAGTTTTAAACGATTAGTGTAAGGGGGAAGATTTAAACTGGAATCCCAATGCAGATGATTTAAGGTAAAAAGTAAAAAYTGTTTTTGAACGGGCTCTATTTTCTCAGAATGAACTAGATAACAAGGGTTAAATACCATGGAAGCATACTCTAATACCTCACCAAAGATGTAAAAAGGATTTTCGTGGTAAGCGGATCTCTAAATTCTTTAGACCAAMGTTTAACAAAACTTAGAGCACCTTTAGCTTTAAAAACCATGGAAGATGTGTGAAGATTAAAATTGAGTTTGGGGTCCATAGTTACTCCCAAGTCAACAAAACTGAATACTTGCTCCAATCGTAAGTTTTGTACTACGTATGAAGTAGGGTCTACAGATCTACGTGAAAAGCACATCGTTTTACATTTTTTAAGATTCAATGGCAAGTCATTTCTA
>NW_017537522.1:28288-29963 GCF_001853355.1 Bactrocera latifrons | reverse complement strand
ATATGTATAACAAAATAAATGCAATATAAGTTATCAAAGGCAACAACCAATGTAACGAGCAGTTTGAGATGCACTGTGATACCCGAAAAGTAAGAAACTCGCAAACAGCTMTGAACAAAGATGGAAAACGAATAAAAACAAGAAATAAATTTAGATAAGCAATAAAGTTAACACCAACAATTGCACTATTTTGGAATATAGCAACAAAAACTATCTGGATTAGTTTTAGGTGATATATATAACCGGTAGGTGAATAAAACTACAGTATTATGTAGCAACAAGTTGCACGAAAAAACAAGTATGTTCGAGTCCAACCGAACATTTTATACTCTTGCAAGAGTCGAGTCCAACCGAACATTTTATACTCTTGCAATTTGCAAGAATCAAAGCCAGGAAAATCGGAATTTAAACAATTTTATATATACATAGACCATACAGGTATATAACTTATACACTGACCTACATACATATATGTATATACACTTGTGCTCACACAATTAAACCACATAAACGTTATGGTGTCATGTGTAGAAGTTCACGCAAGTGAGGAAAGTTCTCTGATCGCCATTCACTTGGAAGTGGTCAGAAACGACTCTTTTACATATGGCTCAAGGCTCACGACTTCCGGTCTTTGACCAAGTATCCTCTGGGTAGCCTAAGAACATCCGTTTGAAGGCGAGCTAAAGTGAGAAAGCGAAATATCCCCGCCACGTACAAAACACCCCCAATGAAAAGGAACAACCAGCCTCGGATGAGAGACCCCACTTTTGATGACGACCATGCTAAACGAAATAAGGACTACGAATTAAGGGCATGCACCTGGAATGTCTGGTCCCTTATTTGGGAAGGTGCCGTTGCCCAGCTGGTTGATGTCCTCATGAAAATAAAGGCTGACATCACCGCCGTCCAAGAAATGCAATGGACGGAACAAGGATAGAGACGAGTAGGTCCTTGTGGCATTTACTAAGGTGACCATATAAAGGAGCGCAAGTTTGGTGTGGGATTCGTGGTGGGAGAGACCCTCCGTCGCCGGGTACTATCATTCACAACGGTGAACGAACGTCTAGCCACAATCCGCACCAAAGCAAGGTTCTTCAACATAGATGCTGATTTGCGCCCACGCCCCGACGGATGAGAAGGACGATGTGACCAAAGATGCCTTTTATGAGTGAAACATCCCCAAATGGGTTGAGACTGATGGTAGACTTCGCCGAGGCCCGAAATATGGTTATCTGTAGTACTAGATTCCAGCATAAGGGGATTCATCAAGCTGTCTCCGGATCGAAAAATCACCAACCAGATCGATCATGTTGTGATAGACGGAAGACAAATCTCCAGTGTTTTAGATGTGCGTGCGCAAAAAACGCACGAAAACAAACACAAGGAAGGTTCGACGTCGAGAAGCTGCAATCACAACAGACAGCCGAATGATTTTCCACTCGGCTTGCACTCCTGCTCTCTGAGAGCACTCGTCTACAACTCGGTATAAGGGAACTGTGTGACGGCATTTCAAACTCCTTACGTACAGCTGTAACCGAAACCATTGGTTTTCAGAAAGTGCAAAAGAWCAGCTGGTACGACGAGGAATGCCGTGTCGCAGCGGAGAGAAAACAGGCTGCCTACCTCGCAACGTTACGATCGACCACAACACGTGCGGGATGGGATAGATACCGAG
>NW_017537522.1:6133-26983 GCF_001853355.1 Bactrocera latifrons | reverse complement strand
TGGTCCTTTGCGCGTTGGCCACGGCGAATATCGCATTCGATGGAACGATGAGCTGTACGAGATAAACGACGACATTGACATAGTTTAGAAAATTAAGAACGCTTCTACGCTGGCTAGGTCGTGTTGTCCGGATGGACGAAAACACTCCAGCTCTGAAAGTATTCGACGCAGTACCCACCGGGGGAAGCAGAGGAAGGGGAAGACCTCCACTCCGTTGGAAGGACCAGGTGGAGAAGGACCTGGTTACGCTTGGAATATCCAATTGGCCCACGTAGCGAAAAGAAAAAACGACTGCCGTGCTGTTGTTAACTCGGCTATAATCGCGTAAGCGGTGTCAATTAAGAAGAAGAAGAAACGTTATGGTGTACAAGTTCATAAAAGTTGAATTGTATTATAAATCGAAAAAAAAGTTTCGCAAAATTAAAAGAGATTACTTAAACTTTATTGTACTTATAGTTTTGTAATGGTAAATTTTAATGTAAAAGCAAAAATATGTTTTCTTCTTCATTGGTATGTATTTTTCGTGCTCACATAATTAAGCCACCTGACCTGAAAAATAAGCTGTCAGATAAAAGAATTCGAAGTTTTGTCTAAAATGTCTCTGTCATTCATTTATCACTCTATACCACTAGATCCAAGAATTTTTTTTTTTTTGCTTCGTGCAATTCGCCTATTTAAAAAATTTTCCTGTAATCTCCGTCGGACTGTCTGTGCTGATACCCGTACACCATGATTTTGCTCAATTTGGGCTCTAATTTCGCTCGAGGTCAAAAAAGGATCCACCTTGCTCATCCGTACTATCTGCCTGTCGTCGTTAGGAGTTGTTTTTCTGGGCTTTTTACGGGGAAGATTTTCAAGACTTTTTTTTTTTTAAATAGTGTAAAGCATTCTTAACCTTTCCCCTAGAAAAGGTTAAATATTCCAAAAGTTTCGCAATATTTTTGAACTTTTGGTAGCATTCCCATATGACTCTTCTTTAAAATGGAACTGTACTCTTGTTTTTACCCCTTGCTTAGAAAACTTTCAAAAAACGTTTTTAAATTAAATGAAACCAATAAATAAATAAAAAAAAAAAAAATTTACACAGACCGTGATTGCAAAGCTTTTGTAACAATGGCTTAATTATATGAGCGCACGCGACTAGATCAACTGCGAGTTTATTTTCATTTTTTCGCCAACCCCGATGCTTATTTCTCTGAATAAGATTTTAGCAACTTCCTAACATACAACGGAACTTTTTTGTATACCGTTAGATAGATAGATAGGAATGCACTGAGGCCTTAGGTCTGTCCTAACTCACAGGGACTCGCTTAGGCCCACCATATTGATGAAGTCCAGTATTTTGCTGAGTGCTAGCGAGGTGACGTGATCCCTATCCGGAAACATGGCTCCAAGGGCCTTCGACCTGCGCCTACAGACTGCAATGCAGTCGATTAACAGGTGCTCCGGGGTTTCAGGGTCCCTCTCGCAAAACCGACAGTTGGMGCAAGATGATAGGCCCTCGTTGGCTAAATGCCTTTTCAGCTTGCAGTGGCCGGTGCAAAATGCGACCAGGATCCTCAGTTTGTTTCTTGGGAGGTTTTTAACGATTTGAACCTATTCAGGTTGTACCCCCCAACTAGCAGCTTGGCATGATTCATACCGTGCGCTCGCTGCCAATACATTTCCCTGCCCACTCTTTCTTCCTTGCGGAGCAGCTCCTTCACAGTATGGGGACCCACCCGCGGGTCGAGCTAGCTCGTCAGCCAGCACCACCCCTTTGCCAGATTTAGACCTCGTTGCACTAGGTAACAGAAAGTATCCTCAAATTTGCCTCCTGCTATTATCACAATGTCGTCCGCATACCCTTGGCAGCGCATCCCATTGTCAGTTAGCAATGCTAACAGTTCGTCCACGACAAGGCTCCATAGTAGAGGTGATAGCACACCTYCCTGTGGACAGCCTCTTGTCGCACCCAGACGGATCTTTGTTTCACCCACCCTGGTCTCGGCGATCCTGGTGCGCAGCACGGTCGCTATCCATCTGCGCACCGGTGCTGCCACATTTCTTCTCTCCATCGCCCTGGCTACACTCTTGTGAGATGTGTTGTCGAAGGCACCTTCGATGTCTAAGAAGGCACATATCATCACCTCCCCTTTTTCCAGTGAGCTCTCTATCTCCGAGGTCAACTGGTACAGAGCCGTATTGGTGGATCTTTCCGCTCTGTATGCATGCTGAGCAGCATGCATGGGTGCTGTCTTCAGCGCCGTCAAACTTATATTGTGGTCTATGATCTTTTCCATAGTCTTCAGTAGGAAGGAGGTTAGACTAATTGGTCTGTAGGATTTGGCCAAGAAGTAGTCCTTGCTTCCTACTTTGGGTATGAAGATCACCTCAGCCGTCCTCCATGGGTCAGGGATGTACGCCATTGCGAGGCTCTCTCTCAGCAGCCGAACAAGGTGAGGTAGCAGAGGCTGTTCACCCTGCTGCAAAAGCGCTGGGAAGATGCCGTCCACCCCTGGAGACTTGAATGTTTCGAACGAGGCCATTGCCCACTTGATCGAGTCCGCAGTGACTAATTGCCTAGCGGTTACCCAATCCAAGCGGGATGGCCTGTGTTCTCGTATATACCGTTACAAAAATGAAAAGCTATTTCGGTGAATTTATTTTCAGAAACGTAGTTTTGCTATGCAGTGGCTTAATTATGTAAGCGCAAGTGTATATTTCGCATAAGAATCGTTAGGAAAACCAAAATCATTATACATAGTCATTATACAAATTCAATTGTATCCATTTTAGGCACAATGATAAACTATTATTAGTAAAATACGTTCTGAGTTTTTCATTAAGATAACTCAAATATTGGCCGATATATGATAATATAGCATAAAGTCAAGAAGAAGTTAGAAAATTTGTATATTAGGTATATGGGGCCTCAAGGAAGTATTGACCCGCTTCAACCCAATTTGGATTCACAGAATTACTACTGCAGGAAAAGGAATCTGTCTGAATTTCTATTGCATATCTCCCACATTGACCGATATTTTCGAACAAAGGTCAACTATAGTCACTGTGATCCTCATATTCGGCATCTAGGGTCTTGGACAATTTTGGTTGGATTTGAAAAATTTTTGGACATAAAGTGGAATTCACTAAAGGCATTATTCGTGCAAAGTTTAATTGCTTCTAGATTTGTGTACCGGGAACTGAACGAATGAAGTGGGCGGTACCACGCTCATTGTTCAAGTTTTACACAGACTCCTATAAAGCCTTGTCTGACGCATTTGGGTCTTCATCCGATTTCGTACATTTTCGTGCTGAACGAATTTGGTTGTTGTAGCTTTAGTGGTTTGGGAGATATGCACATTAAACATTTTAGGGGGCGAGGCCACGCTCACTTTCCCAAAATTGTTTATCCACAGGTGACCCTTGCTCCTGCAATCCCCTGTGGAAAATTATAGCTTTATATCTTAATTTGCTGCTAAAGTCACTTTATTGGTTTTCGGTTAATGACGATGTGTGGGTAGTTGTCCGATTATGCCCATCTACGAACTCGAATTTTTTTTGTACCAAAGAACCTACTATACATACCAAGTTTCATCAAGAAATTTTTACTCAAGTAACAGCCTGCACGGACGGAAAGACAGACAGGCAGTCAACCGGATTTCAACTTTTCTCGTCACCCTGATCATTTATTTACATATAACTATATATCTGTCTCGTTTAGTTTTATGTGAAATGTAAAACCGTTAGGTGAACAAAACTATAATACTCTGCAGCAACAGGTAGCGAGGGTATAAAAAGTTAATATACCAGGAAAATAGCTTGTGGAGGAAAACCCCGCAAAACTAAAACTTTCAGCGTTTTGTTCCCCTTAAAGAATTTGTTGGGGTTTTGAATTCACTGCGTACAAATACGGTGGTCATAATATTTTGAAACTCCTTAACAACCGTATACATCGGTGGTTGCGACAGCCTAAAGTTAAAAATAGTTGAAGTTTGTAATACCAGGAATAAGTGTGGTTGACTCCCAAGCTGAATTGTTTCAATTTCAATTAAAGCGAATGGAATAGAAGCCCTTAATAGAACCGTTATTTGGTTCCACCCATAAAACGAACCATCCTTTAGTTTATGGCCGTATATTTACGTATGCGAGTTCTTAATTCATTCTCCGAAATGTTTTATCGATTTAGGTATATGTTTATGGCCTATATATACATATGGTCTATATATACATATGTAACGTGGCTTTCACCACCTTACAATAATTTACTCCAACACTGTACATCATTTATCCTTACCATACTTCACACATAGTGCTTTCCACCATACTAAACTTCACCTCACTGCATTGACCAAAGCTGCGCTATGCTTCTATATAAGCAAGCACTTCACACCGACAGCGATCATTTCTTCCAGATAGCCAGCCAGGACGGTCAGCCAGCAGCAAGCAACAATAGGCAATGGTAAATGAAGTAGTTAGTTGTTGTAGACATTGCGTTGAAAACATAGCACACCAATCGGTGTGTTACCACTGCACGTAGTTAGAGTTGAGTACTTTGTTAGGTCTCGCAGGCATTGCGTTGAAAAGGTATTACGCCTCGGTGTGATACCAGTGCTCGCAATGGCTCTGCCTTATATACAGTAGAATTAGGTAATTTGTAAGGATTCGCAGGCATTGCGTTTAAAAGGTATTACACCAAATCGGTGTAATACCAGTGCTCGCAATGACTCTGCCTTATAACTTAATCGATGTGTTAGTTTTCGCAGGCGTTGCGTCGAAACGATATCACACCAACTCGGTGGGATATCAGTGYGCGCAATGGTTCGACCGTAGTCTCAGTTGCGTTGCGATACAGCGATATCACAGCTGCGCTACCTCGAGCAACGTCACTACCGCAGCTTGCACACCAGTGCACCAGTCACAGCTGTGCTGCCTCGAACAGCGTCACTAGCGCAGCTTGCACACCAGTGCACCGTTAATGTATCAGTCACAGCTGCGAGAAAAGACACAGTGGTCGAGGAGTTGCTAACCGTAGGTCAACGTGTCCGGTTGACATTCCTTATTTAATTCCTCCTTCGCGGGAGATCCCGTAAACGCTGCACTGTGCCGTACAGTCAGCATCGCGTCTGAAAGTGACTACTCCAAAGTACCGAAGGACCACCACCTTGCGGTAATTACCAACACGACTTCGACAAGAACCAACGCCTGGCACACCAAATCACAGCGATATTCCACCTGACTCGCCATATRCATATAAGCTGRTCTGSCTGTCCAYATAAGGGGTGTGGATTTCATCACAAAGTGAATATTTTCTTTGCTAAGGGTTCGTGGGTCCCAAGGCTGACCCTGGAGCGGCTGAGCATACCTCAGCTATGGACGAAACCCCATTACACATATGTACATATACTACTTGTATATATAACTTCAATACTGACGGACACATAAGGTTTGTTAGAAAAACGAAAACCATTATATTTACTATATGGAGGTTGCGGTAGTCCCGACCACACTGTATCTATTTTTCCCAGTATCACATACTATTAACATGGCACTTACGAAAAAACTAATCATATGGAGTAGTCAGTGAGATGTTCGAAAATCCTGATATTAGTTATATGGGGGTAAATCAAGCTTTCGCTAAAATTTATCAATTTTATGCACAAAGATACACAGCTTTATATTAGATATACAGAACTAAACAAAATATGGGTCCGATTAAACAAATTTTTGACAGAAAGATATACCATTATAAGAGAATTATCCCTTAACTTCAGTTATGTATATCACACATTGACCGATATTTTCGATCAAAAGTCAACATTTCCTACGACACCCTGTTCTACGCAACGGGCGATCTAACCCCATTTAGAGCAATGCCTTGCAGCAGGGTTACTCCGTATCCTTCTGACTCGTGGTGGCATTGAGTCCAACCCGGGCCCGGTGGAATTTTTCTGCGATGTTTGAGCTAAAAGGCTCCACTCAAACTCCCCTCGGTCAGGTGTAACACATGCAATGGATAGATCAATCTTAAAACCTGCTCAGGCCGTAAGACTCATAGACCACGAATTACGTGGACCTATGTTGYCAACGCAATACTGTGACACTAGACTCTACAGCTGCGCAATCTTCACACAGTTGGCGCGCTGCGCCGCCCCTCACCACTAGTGGCCAACAGAGGACCTCCACGGTTACCATGAACTCAAATAAGCAACATAGCTCCCACTCTGACTTGTATGATAGCACGTATTATTTGACATCACGAAACACTTACATATGGACATGTAGTGAAATTTAAGTGAAAAATAAAGTGCTCATTTCAAGGAAATAAAAAGTGCATAATATGAAAGAAAGTTACTACAAATCGATAAATTGCAAAAAAATTGCGAAATTTTCAAGTTTATATGCAAATATCTTAAAAACTATAAGTTTGCGGCGGTTATTTTTAATCTGGGGCATTAGCTCTATCCAACCATACACCTTTAACACTGAAATCAATCGTGGGATGGTATACTAAACCCGGTCCCATATATATATGAGTTCGAATTTTATACATCGTCACCTGAAATGCAAAATAACGTAACATCACTTTTCGTAGGTTTACAGGAGAAACAAAATACCGTATAAAAAGAAAACTACTGGATATATTGAATCACAATTTTGAAATCTGAATTAACGTGAAACTATAAGTTTATTTTAGAAAAAAATAAAGAAAAATTTAGCAAATTTTATGGTAAGCGTCTTACGTCATTTTGAATTTTCATTTCTGAAACAAAATAACGTATGATCAATTTAAACTTGTATAAAACTTAGAAATTTGAATATTAACCCTTTTTTTAATTTTAAATAAAAACATTTGCAAGTTTTTCATATTTCATGTTATTTTATTATTAATACAAGCATGTACATAAGTACTAGAAAAAGTTTTCTAGTTCAAGCTAAAAAACTAGGATAATGTTTAATTATTATTTATTAAACAATTAATTGTTCAAAAGATATATTATCATAAAAGTAAGTCTGCTGAAATCAAAGTTCCTGAACACTCGGAAAACCTCACTCAGTTTGACTTAATACCGGATCTCTTGGATCATGGAGTCGCTAAACCGAACTTTGGCGGGTCCTTCTCTACCCATATACCGAGAGAGATTTGGGTGGGACGAAGCCGTTGGAGAAGAGGGACCATGAGCTTCTCCACGGATGGGTCAACGCTTGTCAGGAAGGTTGATGGAGTGGTCTACTATCAGGAGCTCTATATAAACTCTAGTTTTAGACTTCCTAACTATTGCAGTGTCTTCCTGGCTGAGATTGGAGGGGGAACGTTCGCTTTAGTATCCCTTTTTGAAGAGGTTTTGCGCAAAAGGGAGAGGGCTGAGGGCTTACTACCCCCCCTCATTTGAAAGGTAATGAATGGAGCTTTTGAATAATAGCACCCTTCCCCCCTAGGACCACGGTGGGCTCTAGGGCAGCCTCCTGAAAATGGTGTAAAATCGTAGTTTTTCCATACAATTTTCACTAATTATTATAAAATTTATGTATTTTTACGCATAGAGGGACTCTATGTTTATTATTTTTATTATTTCAATGAATTAAAGTGGAAATTTATTTAAATAATAAAAACACTGAAAATTAAAAATTGTATATGTTTCGGTAATAATTCATACAAGTACCAAGATAACCCAACCAACCATTTATACAAGACCCTCAAATAATAAAATTGGGATTTTTTATTCCAAATTTTCGTTATATGGACGTAATATATTGCCCACTTTTCAGAGAGCTAAATAACGTATTATATTTACCTAATTGGTTATTTGACATCATTATAAAGTTTGAAAGCAGTTATTTTATTTAATTATATTTAAAATTTTAAATAGCGTCTTCCTTTTGTGCTTAGTTTCTTCGTCGTTTGACAGTTCATATTCAGTAATTTTGCTTACATTTCAAGGAACAGTATAACGGGTAATTGAAAGCAGTTTTATTTATTAGATTGTACATAAAATTGCAATTTAAAATTCATAATTTATCATTAATTCAATTAAATATATTTCAAAGAATGTGTGTGTGTTAATTTGGTTAAATTTTTTGCAAGCAGTGCAACAAAAACTTCAAAAGAAGAGAGCCATCCGTGCTATATAAATTTAAAAAAATCCGTGCATGCATTTAAGAGGAATAAGCAGTGAAAAGGATATACTAAAACGAACCCAACGTGATTGGAGCCATTAAGGTAGCACTAGATTTACTATTCTGGAGTGCAGCCTCCTTCAGAGAAGTGACCATCCACCAATAGCATCGAATGGCTTTGTGACAAGACTGATATGAGTGCCAGACTAAAGCCGAATCGCAGCAAACTGTAAAGTTCATGAGGTATCAAGAAGAGTCACCCTAGAACCGCTATCGGAAAAATGGGAACGGATCTGTGCTCCCATATCCTCTTCTATTACTGAATAACTGGGCGCCGCGGAGGATGTACCATTGGTACATGCGCGGTCCCTAAAGGCCCACGATCGTGATCTAGTGATCTCTTTGCCCTCAGTAAGGCTAGCCTTTCCTAGTTTTCGGGCTTGTAACACGCCTTTTTTTCTATGGTCTTACAAAGGATTACATATGTATATGTAGTAGTCCACGTTCGATCTTTGATCAGTCATGTAGACTAACCTCTAACCAAAGCACATTTAACATAATCCCTAAAAATGAACATAAAAAATAAATGAAGGCTAACTTCGATATAATAATAACAAAAAAAAAAAAAGAAAAAAAAAACACTGTTGTATTTACATACATGAGTGATGATACGTTATTTTTTTTAACTAACTCAAGCACTTGATGATTTGTTGTTTTGAATTTTTAATATAGCTTGTGTATTTTTGATCGCAGAAGCTTAAAATTTGGGCTCAGTGAATAAAGGCCTAACGAACTAACGCTTAATAAAAAAAAAGAAATAATGCCTAAAAATTGCATATATGAATTAGGCGGTTGTTCATAATGAAAGAATGCCTAACATTTTAGGAATTTCTTCATAAAATTGTTAGGTGATTCTTCATAATGAAAGAAAGCGTAACAATCAAAAATGAAGAAACGCCTAATTAGGTATTTATTCATTTTTGGTTGTTAGGCTTTCTTTTATTAATATTAGCCAATTTCTAATTTTGCTAAAAGTGTGATTTTCAATACTATTATGCGTGAATTTGTTGAAGACTAACGGTTGTACTTACGGTTAGACAAATGTTTTAGCATTTTGTTATCAGTTGTCATTCGGTAAACTTCTATCACTACGAACAAGTCATTCATAAGTGTTGGACATTGAAATTCATATTATTAATTAAAAATGGATTACGAAATAATTTCTGGCAAGAGGATTAATTCAAAATTGCTTTATGTAATACCAGGAAAGCAATTGTATAAATTTAAAACATTAATAAGAAATAAAAAATATTATGTATGTATAAATAAAAAATGCAAGGCAAAGATTGAATTAGTGAATGACGTATGTCAAAAACCAAAAAATGTCATTGAACATAATCATAGTGAGTCGGAAAACCTGGCAAATGAATTAAAGTGTGTAAGTAAAATTAAAAGTGAATGTTTGAATTCGTCCTCAGTTTTGAGTAATATGAATGCGCTAAGTACAATCAATTATTAGTAGCAAAGACATTTGTGAAATCTCCGAAATGTGCGCAAGAAGTAGTAGAGGCATTTCAGTTGGAATCCATTTATACGAACTTTGCTTTAACGAAGCATGGAGATCCGAAACATCAATTTTTTATTGCTTGCATCCAAGGGAATAACGGTTCATTTTGCATATTTGCTTCAAAGAAAATTATGCCAAAAATTGAAGAAAATATTCTTCCTATGAATAGGACATGTATAGTAGATGGAACTTTTTCAGTTGTTCCAAATGGATGTTTTAAGCATTCGGAAAGGTATAAAATTAAAAATGTGATATTATAGATATTTTACATTATAAAATCCTATCGTTATTTGTATTCTTCTTTTCAGATCTTTTCATTCTTTTTTATACTTATGGATAAAAAATCGCAAAAAAACTATGAAGATATATTTTCATACATTAATGAAAATGTATTTGAATTAAGCGCCAAAAGTTTTCTAACTGATTTCGAAGTCAGTCTTCAAATGGCAATAAGAAATAAACTCACCGTTGGTGAAATCTATGGTTGTTGGTTTCATTATTGCCAAGCAATAAGGAGAAATATTTCGAACAAAACAATCAACAATTGGCTTCTTCAATAAGAAACAGTCAAAATGCCTCTACGATATACCATAAAATCCTTGCTCTACGTCTGGTACCAGCTACCCAAATAAACGCGGTTTTTGGGAACATAAAAGAAGAATTGGTGAATACAAATATGCAAGAATTATTTACACCATTCATGATTTATTATGAAAAGCAATGGTTGCGAAAGGTAAGTTCCCTTTTACAAAATGTTAAAATGAAGGTATTAGTTTTGACTTTTACAAAATGCATACACCACCAACATTCTGTAAAAGGGAAAATGATAAGATTTCAAAATCATAAGAGCAATTTGTTGTTTTTTTTTTTTTTCAAGGTGACACCCGAAGTATTTTCGGTTTTCTTAAGAAGAACACGGACTACATCAGCTGTCGAGGCCTATAACGGCGTTATTTGCCGCATCATTCAAAAAAAAAAAAAAGGAAATTTTTTCAAATTTGTTAAAGCTCTTATTGATGAACAGTTTAATAAGAGTAGAGATTTTGATCTTCTAATATGCAGTGATGGATCCCATGGTACTTTAAAAAAAAAAAGAAGACCGTATATGAGCAAAAATCAAGTCAGATTGAAGAAGCCAGTCATGAACCCTTGCAAAGAATGATTGTCAAAAAACTAAAATTTGTGTTGACCTAGAACCAGATGAGGACATATTTGAAGCAAATGGTCTTCCTTATGACAGTAATAAAGAGGATGATAATGATAGCGAGAATGAAAATGATGATGGTGACGAGACTGTTGTTGCAAACATAGCAAGCAATTATTTTGGCCAAAGTAATGGTGCGATGTGCATAGTGTGTTTGGTTTCAAAGCCAAATATATTATATTTGCCATGTCGGCATTTAAAAATTTGCTCGAACTGTCATAATGAGCTAAAAGTTAGCGCAGCTGAAAACTTTTTGAAATGTCCTCTATGTAGAGCTATAGTTGTTAAAAATTTAACTGTATTTACATAACTTATAGTTCAATATAATTTAAAAATACATTTTTTTTCTTTTCAAAATATATTTTCTTAAAGTTCTAAGCATTTTAATTCGAATTTTTAGGTCTTCTTCTCTAGCCTCTGCGAATGGTAGTCACGGTGTCGTGGTGCCGGGGCTTAGCCGCAAGGCATAACCGGTGTGGATGGTGCTGAATAGCACTGTCCAGACAGGATGATGGGTGCCGCATGCATGCCACCTCCTAACCCAGGGTGTCATGCGACCCGTGCCAATTGGATGACTTGCAGCCAGGAGGTAAATTCGGCTGTATTCTAACGGAGCCTCCTCAACACCGGGCCGAATTGGGGTGTAACTGTGGCCTTACCGCGACAAGGGGCTCTGGCGTGGCGGACCTCTTAGTTCCCCATTATAACAATAGACCTGACGGCTCACCTTGCTGCAAACAAACCTCAACAAACCACAACAACCACACTAGACAACACGACAACTAAGCAACAACTCAGGACAACGGCTATGGATACGGAAAAACGAACAGGCGCAGCGGCGGGCAAGGGAGGTCAAGGGCCTAACCGGAAGTTTAGCTACCTCCATGTTCTCACGCCGGAGGAGCGGGCGCTATTCAAAGAGCGATGATGACGACATGCCCTCGTGTGGTGGTGTTAAAGTGATGGAAGTGCCTATTGCCACTGAGGCCGCTACGAGCGCCGCCAAGACCGCTGTCAGAAGGCGGAGTGGGTCGGACTCTGATGAGTCGCATCGGGCAGAGCCCAGCGGTGCTCGCAGAAGGAGGAGGAGGCGCAGAAGAGGTGGGCAACGCCCCCTCCCGGAAGCTGGCGAACCCGCAAAAAGGACAGAGGACCTGCCAATCATGCACAGCATGACCTTGTTCCTCCCCCGATGTGATGACAAGCCCTACCAATTTGGTCTATGTCTGGTGAAGAACCAGAACCGGGGCCTCGGCATCTCGGCCTGGCGCGTTGTCAGTAGCAACATGGAGGAAATAGGCGGCATGAAAGGATGGAGACTGTACTTGTTCACAGACGACGAGTCGTACAAGTACGTCCGGGCAGCGAGCTTCCGCCTGTTTTACAGGTTTAGCAAGGTGGTCATGCGGCCCCACAAGCCCGCAGCCACTGGGAGCAAAGGAGCGGAGAAGGCTGCAACTCAACAAAACGTTAGTTCCAAAAAACAGGCAGCGACTGCGGCAGCCCCGGAAGTCGAAGCAATGCAGGTGGACGAGGTGGTGAATCAACCCAGCGAAAGCAGGGCTGCACAGACAAGGCCAGTGGCAACCCCTGACGTCCCCGCAGATAGTTCCGACGGTCAGAGAGCAGAGCTACCCTCAACGCAGGAACTTTTGGAAGGATTAGGAGACCAACTGGACAGCAGTGCGGTTGACGGCGGGGAAGAGGATTTACCCCTCCTCGAACCTTTACAAAAATGACCGTCAACGTGGAAATCGTCCAGGTGAACCTGCACCACGCGGCGGCAGCCTCAACTGTCATAACGAGCAGGTTCACGGCGGAGAAACTGGGCATACTGCTGATCCAAGAACCTTGGGTCTACAGAGGAGAGGTTAAAGGCCTCAAGACGGAACAAAACAAGGTAATCTGGGATCTTTCTAGCGAGAGACATAGAACCTGCATAGTTGTAAGGAATAACGTTGAATTCTTCTGTATTTCAGAGTTCCTGACGCAGGATTTGGTGGCGGTGCAAGCCAGGGATGTCGAAGGCACGAACTTTGTCCTGGCTTCGGCCTACTTCCCAGGGGAGGCATCCACGGCACCCCCTGAGATGGTGGAAAAATAGGTGGAGTACTGCAGGAGGCACCGGCTTCCCCTCATCATTGGCTATGACGCGAACGCCCGCCACGTGGAATGGGGCAGTACGAACTGCAACATAAGAGGTGAGTCTCTTTTGGAGTACCTAGTAGGAAGTAGTGTAGCGATTGAAAATGTAGGGTGTGAGCCCACGCACAAAGCTCTCCATACCCATGGGAGTATTCCCAAGCATCTTCCAGGCAGAAGTGCTTGCCATAMGTCGGTGTACTGATATAAATCTCCATCGCAACTATCGCAATGAGAGAATAGCCATTCTCAGCGATAGTCAAGCGGCACTGAAAGCGATCTCCTCCTATGAGACCAAATCTCTTCTAGTGCAGGAGTGTTGGGAAAGGCTGAATAGCCTTGCGGAACTAAACCAGGTACACCTGATATGGGTGCCTGGSCACAAAGGGATAGCCGGCAACGAACTGGCTGACGAGCACGCCCGCTCTGCAGCCTCCACCAAGATGGTAGGACCTGAACCCTTTTGCCGGAATAGGTCCCCATACCATAAAGGAGCTACTCCGCAAGGAAGAAGGATTGGGCAGAAAGGAGCATTGGCAACTAAGACACGGTTTGAGGCATGCCAAGCTGCTTATTGGAGGATACAACCTAAGTAGGTTCAAAGTTGTCATTAACCTTCCCAGGCTGCTGGTCGCATGGTACACTGGTCATTGCAGGCTGAATAGGCATCTATACAACATGGGCCTATCCGCCAGCGCTAACTGCCGGTTCTGCGACAGGGAGCCTGAAACTCCGGAACACCTGCTGATTGACTGTACAGCAGTCTGCAGACGCAGGTTTAAGGCCCTTGGATCAATGTTACCGGATAGGGATCGCATCGCCTCACTAGCACCGGGCAGGCTACTGGACTTCATCGGTGCGCTGGGGCTAAGTGAGTCGATGTGAGTTAGGAGAGGGCACAATAAACCTAAGATCGCGGTGCATTCCTCATATTCAAATCTAATCTAATCTAGGTCTTCTTTCATTACGGGTTATTACATAATGAAAGAAACCCTAACAATATAAATTTTCTTTCATTTTTAAAATTAGGCTTTCCTTCATTTTTAAAGTTAAACGTTCTTTCACTTTCTTGTTAAGCGTTCTTGTTTAGGCATTATTTCATTTTTAAAAATTAGGCGTTAATTCGTTAGGCCTTTATTCACTGAGCCTAAAATTTGTGACACATTGTAATATGAAGTGGCGAATCGCAATCAGTAAAAAAAAAAAAAAGCTCAATTATGAAATTTTTGAAGATACGTTACTTTGCATTTTAGGTGACGATATACATACATATTCTTGATCTGGAGAGAATGGTATTCTAAATCACAGCCACTATTTGTGTGTGGAGGTTACTATCTGCACATACCCATTTTAACCTGGATTTTGGGATGTGAAATTCTGAAGTTTACCGTATTATTTATAATAACTATACTTATTTTATCTTTTGAGTACTGGCTTTAATATAAAGAACATAATAAGAACACATTTTACCTCATTTTTGTTTCCATAGTTTAGATTTTTCCCATAATTAATAAAATCATTTTTCACACCGTTTGGTATCTCCGGGATAGTTTGTCCTGAAACTTTACTCCGATTTCTGATATGATGACAATTTTTGGATACACTAAAATTACTTTCAACATTTGTCAAATTTTCCCTATGATCAATATTTGTACTTCCAATTATCATAGTACTTTTGCCACCTATTGAACTATTTCCCGATATATTAAGGTGATCTGAAATTTCATATGAGTTATTCCAACTTTTAGGTTTTTCTTCGGCGTGAAATTCTCTGAAATGTCTCTAGTTATTTTCTAAATTAAATAAGATTGACAAAAAAAAAACAAATACCTCACAGAYTTTCTACCACAAAAGCTTATACGGCGCTTTGGTTTAACGCGATCAACATCACCACGCAATCTCTTTATTCCAACTGAATCGCCGTGCTTGAGCTAAAACAAAATATTTTGTAGTGCCATTTACATAAAAGTCATATTTTAAATCTTTTCTCACTGAGCTTCGCCTTTCTTTTGTCTCCAAATCCATTTTATCGTTTCGTAAAGATTTGTTATCAAATATTTTACCAGTAAATAAAAATTTAAATGTTCCGCTATTTTTCGAAAGTTATCGGCGTTGAACCGATTGTAAACTGAGGGGGCATCTCCACAGGCAAATATTTATTGTTACTAACTCTATTGTGTTCCTTATTGCCTAAGGAGACTCCATATTGCTTATGGAACACTAATTAGTATGCCATATATTGGCGGCAATAACTGTCACTTCAACAGTTTGACAGCGCAGTTTTCATTTATATAAACGTTTCGAAGAGGCAACATATCCCATTATGTGTTGAATACAATGCTCGCGACAGATTACAAACGACATCTGTAAAATATTAAAATACACACGTTCTTACTGACGGACCTATTTTGACAGCTGCACGACTACACGACTTCAGGCCGACAGTTGTCGTTCTCGCTAACTTCAATTTAATCCTATATTTGCCAACGACATAGGATGACAGTAGAGTTGACAGTAAAATGAAAGATAGAGAGATGAGGTAGAGTGGTGATGCCACTAATAAATAAAATGTAAAATTATTCATAGCTCTAACAAACCTGACGTTATTTTACAAATAAAAGCATAAAATAGCTCTGTTACATCATTTATAATAACAATTAATAATTTAAAACGAATAAATTTACCTATTTACTTTTATATTGCATAAAAATTCCACTTTGAACAAAATATTAAAGTTTCATTGAATTGCAAGGTATTAGTATGGCCACAACGAAATTGTGTATATGCAAAATGGACAACTGCGTTGTTTTGTGTACATGTCGACCTTTGTTATGTTGCTGCCCTCTCACAAACGTTCATTGAAGTAGGATTCACAACGCCGTCTTCAGTTCACTGTCCTGCTGCTGCAGTCTGTCCGAGCATTGTGTTAAGCACATTATTCACACATTCAATTTAGTAGAGCGAGTATGATGAGTTATTTTCAAAATAGGAGATTGCTATACGAGACGGACGAGGGCACTCAGAGCTACACTATCTTCAGTGGAGTACCGCAAGGCTCGGTTTTAGGCCCGCTGCTATGAAATCTTATGTACGACGGGGTGTTAAGAATACCGCAACCAAAAAATGTGAAAACAGTTGCTAATGCGGATGATCTCATAGTGGTAGCTGTAGCTAAACATCTGGATGATCTCCGGATCAAATGCAATGACAGCATAAATGGTCTGCGCCGATGGTTTGCTGAAGTATCTTGGGGTAACAGTGGACTCAAGACTAAAGTTCAAGGACCACTTGGAAAATGCGACAAGTAAAACAAATAAAATATATAATGCGTTATCTCGAATGATGGCAAATAAAGACTGTATGCGTTCCAGCAGACGATTTTTAATAGCCAAGGCAATAAGCTCAGTGATCCTGTATGCGGCTCCAATATGGATACAGGCGCTAGAAACAAAATCATATGCTAGACCAATTAACACAGTACATAGKCTYTCAGCAATACGGGTGATAAGTGCTTTCCGAACCATTTCAAGTGACGCTGCTGAGGTATTAGCCAGTATGGCGCCGATTGACATCCAGGGAGACGAATCCGCTCGAATATATAACGTATYAGAGACGTCTACCACAGCAAAAAGAGAAGAGAGAAGAAAAAGCATTACAATGTGGCAGCAACTGTAGCAAACTTCATGCAAAGGACGGTGGACCTTCCGACTGATTTCGGACATACATTTGTGGATAAGTAGACAAGATGGAGACCTGGATTTCCACCTTACCCAAATACTCAGTGGTCATGGTTGCTTCAGAAGCTACCTATTCAAGTATCGTCATGRCTTTAGTCAATACTGTCCGACGTGTACAGAGTGTATAGAAGACTATGAACACGTGTTCTTTTATTGCTCTCGGTTTTCAGGTATAAGGGAAAAGCTGAAAACCATCCTTGGAGGTAGTATTACGGTGGAAAATCTGACAGCACTTATGTGCGAGTCCTCTGTAAAGTGAAAACCAAATCCAAATCCACGAAAAGGGAAAGCCCCCAATATGCTTCAACTACCGTGGGATAAGTCTCCTAAACATCGCATATAAGTCTCCATTGAGCGTACTGTGTAAAATAAAAAAGCTCACCGTCAACAAACTGTTTGGACCTTATCAGTGTGGCTTTAGACCTTGAAAATCAACAACACCATTCACCATGCGCCAAATTTTGAAAACGACCCTTAAATGGAGCATCGACACACACACCACCTCTTTCCCGATTTCAAAGTTGCTTTCGACAGCCCGAAAAGGGACTGCCTCTATGCCGCGATGTCTGAATTTAGTATCCCTGCGAAACTAATACGGCTGGGCAAACTGACGTTGAGCAATACTAAAAGCCCCGTCAGGATCGTCAAGAACCTCTCCGAGCCGTTCGATAACAAACGAGATTCCAGACAACGCGACTCCTTATTGTACGATTTCTTCAACCTGCTGCTGGAGAAAATTATTCGAGCTGCAGAACTTATTCGGGTGCTACAATCTCTTACAAGAGTATAAAGCTGTTGGCATATGCCGATGACATTGATATCACCCTCAGCACCTGCGCCGTTAGTTCTATTATCTTCAGACTGGGTAAGGAAGCAAAGCAAATGGGTCTGGCAGTGACCGAGGGCAAGATGCGGCCTGTCTCTCACGTCACTGTTGATAGTCACAACTTTGAAGTCGTAGATAATTTCGTCTATCTTGGAACCAGTGTAAACACCACCAACATTGTCAGCCTGGAAATCCAACGCTGAATAACTCTTGCCAACAGGAGCTACTTCGGACTGAGTAGGTAATTGAGAGGTATCGGCGAAAAAACCACACCGTTTAAGTCACTCATTATTCCTGTCCTGTTATAAGCTGCAGAAGCATTGGCGATGACAACATCTGATGAGTCGACATTGCGAGTTTTCAAGAGAAAAGCTCTGCGAAAGATATATAGTCCTATGCGCGTTGGCCACTGCGAATGTCGGATTCGATGGAACGATGATCTCTATGAGATATACGACGACATTGACATAGTTCAGCGAATTAGAAGACAGCGGCTACGCTGGCTAGGTCACGTTGTCCAAATGGACGAAAACACCCCTGCTCTGAAAGTATTCGACACAGTACCTGCCTGGTTAAGCAGAGAAAAAGGAAGATYTCCACTCCGCTGGAAGGATCTGGTGGAGAAGGACCTGGCATCGCTTGGAATCTCTAAATGGTGCCACGTGGTGAAAAAAGAAACGACAGGAGCGCTGTTGTTAAGTCGGCTATAATCGCGTAAGCGGTCTCTCCGCCAGTAAAGAAAAAGAAGAACAACACAAAAAAAAATTTAATGGATAACAAAAGCATTAATTACTGATAACCTTTCCATGACCAGTTACTTAATTATTTGTTGTCTTGTATGGAATTTGCACTAATAATATAAAATAAATGGTTGGAAACGAATTAGTGAAGTGTTAGTGGATATAAAAGTTAAGAATATAAGTGTAAAATTAATTATAAATCGGAGAAATGCGCCTTTTTCATAGTTGAATTTTTGATCTTTAAATGCAAATATCTCAAAAACCGTAAGTCAGCGGCAACTATATATAATTTTTTTTCTTTATCTGGAGAACCTCTTCTATCCGTACGTACCCATTTTAAATCCAGGCACGATTCCGATTACTTTGACGGAGGGGTAAAAAAACCGAATTTTCGTATAAATGGGGTATGTGCGGAAAGGGGAGCTCCTCCAGAGGAAGAATATCCAAAAATAATATAAAACTAACTAATATTATTTAAAATATTCACGTTTAAAAACTCAAAAATTTGCACTATGAACACATGAGGGGTATCCGCTTGCTCTTGCAAAACTCTTGCACGGTGCAAGAATTGCATATATTTCCACTTGCAAAGGCTGTAAAATATGTCAGACCAAAACCCATGTATATTTGCGTGCAACGTCACGCAAAAATATAATTGCAACCCTGTTTTATCTGTCATTTTACATAAAGACATATTACGTCGTTAAATTGTTGGGGAAGGTAAGTTTTAAATAGATTTTATAATTTCTACATAAATTATAAATATTTGTTACAGGTATTTTTTTGGTTGAAAATGTATGCAGAAGTTGCGCCAAATCTGCATAATAGTCATCTACAATAAAATGATCGAATCAGCCGTTCAGATATCACTAGATTCTGCAATGGGTGCTCTCGTGCCCTTGCATATTTCGGTATAGTTTTTATGCAATCTGCAATTTTGCAAGAGCAAGCGAATATCCCTATGGTATTTCTCTATGTTTTATTAAATTATGTCACGTTTGTTACTCTGTATATTTAAATATACACTATAAGCATAAAAATAATCTCACACTTCACATTTATTTTGTAATTTTTCAGCTAAATTTGTAATTTAAAAATTAAATCAAATTTATGGCTGAAAAGTTTAGAGTGTTTATATTTACGAGGAAAACCAGCTTTGCCACACCTTAGAAACCAAAAGTGAAGGATTTTTCTGCGTTTCGCACCGTTTTCTTTGTTTTGTAATTTCGAGTGATTTTTTTCTTTATTAACTATAAAAAAGCTATAAGGAAGATTTTTCAAGCTAAAATTGAATATGTGAACACTTGTCCATAAACATTCATATATGAATAATATGTGATTTATGTTTCATAAACACAGATAAGTTAAGTCGTGTGATAACATAATAATATTTATATGATTGTAATATAATATTCTTACATACATATTACTTATTTATACTATCCTTCTCCGTTGGCGGTCTTCGGGCGCGCTCTAAAAAAGTAACCCCGGGCCAATCGAATTCGCATAGTACTCCTTTCTGCGTAAAAATAAACAAATTTATGAGTTTTTATTGTAATATTTTTTGGTTAGCATGCACTCACATTGAAACAAAATTTGAGTTTTCGTTATAAAATGGTAAAATTTGTGTTATTATATCTGTCAGTGATTTTCATTTATTTTTGATGATACATTGTTTTGTATTTTCGGTGACGATATATAATTTATTATATTTAAAATATGAGTTTTGGATATAAAGCTGTTATATTTATTGGTTATCATGCATTCATATTGAAACAAAATTTGAGTTTTCGTACTATAGTGTATAATATACATTTTATTACGTAATATTATTATATAATATTACTAATACATATATATAATATTACTTATTTTCTTAATAAATTTGAAAAAGAAAATATCCATATGCATGGATTGAGGAATTTCAGCGAATTGCCTTATCATCCCATGGTAGCTCAAACGAATGTAAAATGTAATTTCTAAAATAAAGTGTTTTTATGCTAAAAGCGTAAAATGTCGATTTATTTAAAAGCTTATAGTGTAATTTAATTAATTTCAAGTGAAAAATGTGAATAAAGTGTGTTTAAGGTGGTGAAATAGTTTCTTGAAATGTTCGAAATTTGCGTATTTTTGAACATAAAGGTCAAATATCTGGTAAATTAAGCATTTGCGGTACCTATAATCTTATTTTTTAATCATGAGGATTTCCTCTTTCCAACGGTACCTTCAAATCGCGGCGCCAAAGAAATCGGAATTGTGCCTTTATTTTCCACATTAATGTATTTGCTCAAGAAAAAAAATACATCATTTCTCAAGAAATTTTGACAGCTGGTTACGCATTGTGAATCATCCTTATTAGAAGAGCAAGAGAGAATTAACAAAGAAAATAAACTTTGTGCGTATTATGTATGTAAATTATTTTTAGGCACTAGTGCGCTTTATTCGGTGGCTCCATCAGAACTATACTCTAAAACATTCTTACTCTTAAGCCTAAGCCGTCCTTACTGCCGCTGCTATGTTTTGTCAGATGCAGT
>NW_017537522.1:0-6033 GCF_001853355.1 Bactrocera latifrons | reverse complement strand
TACGGTAGCTTGTGAGTATCGTCTGTTGTTGCTTGTCGTTGGATCATAACTCGGGCAGTTGGTGGTGTTAATGTTCAGCATTGCCTGAAACGGATATTAGGCAGACAATGCTGACTTGGTATTTTGGTGGTTTGCGTTTCGAGTTAACTGCTCCCTTCCTAAGTGGGAATCGTCCACGATTCTCTCGGTGACCTCTCTTACTAAGACATTCATTGCCTTTTTCGCGGTGTGTTTTTTATATTTGCTTAGAGCAAGTCGCAAGATTACTAGGATAAAGATTGATGCTATCGTTACTATAAACAGCAATGTTGTTGAGTTGACTTGTCCTCGAAGAGCGCCAATATGGTTGATATTTTCCGAATTCATTTCATGAAGATAGTTTAAACTCAATGTCTCTATATGTCCTAAAASATTGACTCTTTGAGCCGTTGGAGTGCCAGGAGTACGAGTAGGAGTATGATTTCGATTGTGATACTCGGTCCCATTTACCTTTACTGACTGATCGAAAGTCAAAAGGTAAGTACCGCTGACGGTTSTGCTATCTCTTTTTTCAAGCTCTATCGTTGCTGTGGTATTGTTGATAATGACAATGCCGTCATCGATTTCTGTGATGTCCTTGTTATGATTGGTAGTGGTTGAAGAATTTGATACAGCACCTGTGAATAGTTGCTGACAACAAGTAGGGGTTGTTTGCTTCTTGCAAAAAGTTGCAAAAGTTGATTTTTCAAAATTTAAAATTCAGTCAGAGGTTTTGCAAGGCTGGCAAAATCTTTAATGAAACATCGATAGTAGCCAGCCAATCCAAGAAAGGAACGTTGTCCTCGAACAGTGGTTGGCTGCTCATAACATTTGATTCCATTGACTTTATCGGGACTTGTTTTCACACCTCCCCTTGAGACAACAAATCCTAGGTATTCTACCTCGGTCTTGAAGAATTTCGATTTTTCGGCAGATATTGTCATATTTGCCTCATAGAGATACCGCAACACCCATTCGATATCTTTCAAATGGTCTTCTGCCGTGTTTGAATAGACAATTACGTCGTCAACGTAAACGTGGCAGGTTTTGCCAATTTGCTCCCTGAGGACATCGTCGATTGCTCTCTGGAAGATGCTTGGGGCGTTTCTTAGCCCAAAAGGTAAACGACAGAATTCATATTTACCGTTGTTAACGGAGAATTCAGTTTCTTGAAATCAATCACAAGACGTTTCTTCTTATTTCCCGTTTGATCTACTCCCTTCTTATCAACGACCCAAATTGGGTTATTGTAAGGGGACCTTGAGGGTCGAATGATACGATTGACGAGAAGTTCAGCCACTTCTTTGTTTACAAAGTCGGCTACACCCATAGGATATGGGTAAAGTATCGAGTAAACCGGTTCATCGGTTTTGTTCTGATTGTTCCTATTATATTAGTCTTGAAGGGTAGTAACTCGTTAGGGTCAGCAAACGCCTTATTTCTACTTTTGACAATTTCACAAAATTGCTCATGAACTAAAGATGGAATTTCTTCACTTTCTATGTCGATAAGGTTTACATTTTTACATTCATGGAACAAGACCTTTTCAGTTCCAGAATCGTGCTTTATTGTACCCGTACTGATGTCTATTTGGGCGTTTGCCTGACTGAGCAAATCGAGCCCGATTATGCCGTCGAATGTTATTATATTTGGTAGTATAAAGAAATCTGCAGTTACGCCAAACATCTTAATTCTACACTTTTGTGTTGTGGTTGAACAATTTGATACAGCACCTGTGAATAGTTGCTGACAACAAGTAGGGGTTGTTTGCTTCTTGCAAAAAGTTGCAAAAGTTGATTTTTCAAAATTTAACAGCATACGCTTCGTTTCCGCACTTGGCGACGGTATTAATATCCCCAAAGTGTAGGACTCGTCCTTCGTGAAGCACGGCGAATAAACTATATTTTATACAAACAATTTGAGGGACTGGATACTTAACTACAAAGTGCAAATTATTCTTATTTTGTAAAGCCGTAATGCTAGACATTCCTATTATTTCTATTATAGTTATATTAGTCGAGTGCTCATTGATAATATTATTTATATCACTATTATCTAATATTATTGGGTTCACTAGGTTCAACTTAGCTGGGGCTATAGAGATTGTGATTGATTGCAGTTTGAGGATTATTACTCTATTTCTTGCAAGTATTGTTTCGTAAAGAGACCTTTGTCCATTGCTTCCTTTCTTGTTGAGCTTATAATTGTGTTTATGTAGTCTTTGGAAATCGTCAAAGTCAGGGGTGCCGGCGAAGACTTTTAGTGCAGTACCTAAAAAGTTTAAGCTTCGTGCCTGTCGATGGTGAATGTCAACGGTTCGAAGTAAAGTCTCGATGTATTTTATGCCGATTATGCCGTCTAATGTTATTATATTTGGTAGTATAAAGAAATCTGCAGTTACGCCAAACATCTTAATTCTACACTTTTGTGTTACAGGACTATTGCCGTGCAAAGACTTTACTATAAATGGTGTGGACGCTGGAATTATATTTTTGAACTCATATATATTTTTCAACTTCTGTGTCCACTAATAATTTAATTTTTTTTCCTCGATAACCTACTCCTTGCTCAATCCACGGGAGTAGTGACTTCCCCCTAAAAAAATCAATTGCTATTCCTCGAGATCTTCAGCTTCATCTTCGGCTTCCTGATTATCCTGAGTTGCTTCACTAACCTTTTCTTGATTTTTTCCAGTAACCCTATCTGAATCTGTCTGTCGTTTTCCCTGCTGTTGATTTAAACTATACCTCTGTATACTATTACTTTGATTCTGTTGTTGGTATTGGTTGGCTCTCTGTGATGGTTCCCTACGCTAATTTCCATTTTGTCTTAGTCTTGAAACCGATGGGTCAACGTCCATGCGGGTCACTTGTTCTTGCTTATTAGTCCTAGTATCATTTGTTCTGTGCTGTTTATTTGCAAATGCAGATTTTTTTGTTTCTGTTGCATCTTTTTCTCCGAATTATTGTTTATTCCTAGTTTATATTGGTCTTCAATAGACGTTGCGAAATTTGAAGCAAATAARTACCTTTCCCTATTTGACTCCACCTCCTGGGCTAATGCCAGAGCGCTAGGTAGGTCTTTAGGGCGAGAGGCAAATAGTATGTCACATAAAGGTCTTTTAAGGCCTGATATAAAAACTCTTAAAGCGTCCGCTCTATATTTTTCGCAAATTGATTCTGATACTTGACCCTCATGGGTCATTATGGTTTTATTCGTGAGGAGAGTTAATATTTTCTCAACCTCGTCGAAATATCGAAGCACAGATAGGTTACCCTGTCGTAAGGGGGATAATTGTTGTTCGATTAAGTATATCGGTCGTTTGTCTGCATACGTAAAGTCTAGTCTCGCTATTATTGCGTCGAAATTTAAAACAGTGTTGAAGGATGCCAAAATGGCATCACCAGAAGCTTTTATTTTATTTCTTATTATACCAACTGCTTGGTAATGTCTAGAACTTCCCTGGTAACTTCTGAAAACTTCGTACGATGTATGGGCAGCTTGTCGCCAACACACATATGTACTGATTTGCCCGTCAAATTCTGGTAATGATTTTACCAGATCAAGGGGTTCGTCACACTTTACGTTCGGTAATATTTTTACCGGTTGGTATATTTTTGGCGTTTGACCAGTGGTCAATGTAGTTATTTGTTTTGTTAATCGTTGGAGCTTAACCTCGAAAGTCTGTCTTTGTTGTTCAAGAGCGCTTGAGACGGCTGCTTGAACCACTGCGGTTATCTGATTTGAATCCATTTTACTGGTCACCTGTAGTTTAATAACTCTTTCTAAGAGGTTTTCTAATTCTGGGTCACTCATAGACTTGGAAATTAAAATTGAATAGACTTGTGACCGTTTCTACATCAATCACACTCTTTTGTTGACATGGCTAGGTAATTTCAGTTATTTATTACAATTGTCTTCACAAATTCTGTTTCTAAACACAATGTTTTTGAGAAAAGACTACACTGTTTCTTTTTTATTAAACTCTGGAAAATTTGTTTCACAAAATTTTATGATTAGTTCTTTATATTTCTAAAATAAATTTTTTTCCGTCTATATACTCAAAACATGTCTTTTATTTTAAACTGCTTTTTGATGAATCCTCGGATCCTTGGAGTCCTTGTAGGATACGTTTTTAAAGATTGTAGCGATTCTCTGTGTGCCCCACGTTGGGCGCCAATTAATTTTAGGCACTAGTGCGCTTTATTCGGTGCCTCGATCAGAACTAAACTCTAAAACATTCTTACTCTTAAGTCTAAGCCTAAGCCGTCCTTACTGCCGCTGCTATGTTTTGTCAGATGCAGTATCAGCGAATCCCACGATTACGCCGGCTTGCGTGTAGTGTAAGTCATCGCTTGTTTGCGCTATATTTGTGCTGCGCCAGCGGATCCCACGRTACGGTACGGTAGCTTGTGAGTATCGTCTGTTGTTGCTTGTCGTTGGATCATAACTCGGGCAGTTGGTGGTGTTAATGTTCAGCATTGCCTGAAACGGATGTTAGGCAAACAATGCCGACTTGGCTTTTGGTGGTTTGCGTTTCGAGTTAAATTGTATGTATGTGTGAAGTAACATACATATTTTCATTGCGATTCAAGGAATGTTGTTTATGATTGGTAAGTTTTATACAACATTTCAAGATGAAATATACTTCATAATAATGAATTTAACTAATTTATAATGAATTTAATGATTACTTTGAATTTCGTTCAAGAAACAATTGTTGATTTGACGTTTCTTCGCAAAACCAGGTTTGCCATATTCGCATTTTATTGCAAAAAGTATTAAAAATTTGTACTAGATTACTTTAGAACTGCATACTAGCACAAGTAAACTTATCGCAGAAAAGTTTCTTGGTCGTTTCTTAAGCATTTTTTATATGAAGTTTTTACAATTCTTGAGAGCTGGATACAAAGCTTAAATATTTAAACAGTTCAAGAACTCAAAACATGCGCCATATCAGCTCGAGTCTACCTACCCGACGCCTTTTCGCAAATGATTATGTTTTGACAACAAATGCCCACATGCAGTACGCCAGATATGTTAACCTGTCGAGATGATCCGTTATGCTATGATAACATATGCCCATATACAGGCTTGGCAAAGGCAATGGTAACAGATTTGGCTGTTAGTATACCTAATTATGGTTTACTTCTATAAATATTAAAGTTTAAACTTTAGAGCATGGTACAACTGAGTAGAGAAAGTCCCATTCACCGTAGAAAAAGAGCCATTCACAGTCCCTTGTACGTTCACAATAAAACCGTCATGGCTACCTCTGGTGAATAAGCGTGGCAAAAATGCTTTAATATTAAATTATAAATTTACAGTAGTATATTTATTCATTTATAAATACTATTTTAAATTTTGCTTATAGAATGAAATTTAATGCTGTTATCAAAAGATTTAATTATATCTTCTTGATATAAATAAATATGCCATATATTTTTAAGCGTTTTAGTTAACTTATTCATGAACAAATTGGAAATTATTTTTGATAATGAGTGGACCAAAAGAGATAACTATTGTCGAAAAATTTGGTATTACATATCATACTAATTCGTCTAAACATTAAAATACAATTTTAATGTAAGATAAATCAAGAGATAATTATAATAGCCATGTTTCTTATATTTAAAGTATACATTTTAGTAATCACAAACTACTTACATTTTTTATGTCTCAGAATTTAGCTATACGCCGGCAATCAGGAATTATACTAGTTCCTAAATGGAGTGTTTGACTATCCTAACAGATTTACCATATTATTTTTTAGTTCTAATCGAATTTTATAAATAAAAAGGATTCTTAAAGGAATTATTTTTTAAACATATGTATATAGTACTAAAAAGGAGTTTAAATTAGCATGACAAAATAGTGTTGCGTAACTATTTTGTCATGTTCAATAGCAATACTGGCATAATATTTGAAAATAATCAAACGGGCGGACGGTGCATCTTAAAAGTGAGTTATTTAAGTTTTATTTTTTTTTTATTTTTTTTATTTTATAAAAGCTTA
>NW_017537521.1:76473-86006 GCF_001853355.1 Bactrocera latifrons | reverse complement strand
AGGGGTATATATTGGCGAACTAATACTTTGCACCAGGCGATATCGATTTTATTGGGTAAATTATAAAGATTAAAAGTGAGCAAGACCACTCCCGATGGTAGTAATTTCCCATCGATATATTTTTTAAATTTATAAACTTCAACCACTCCTTGGGAGGATAATTCTTTAATGATTTCCTCCTCTGCAACATTTTTGAGAAAAGGAGCGTATACGGTACCTTTCACTTGGTAGAGTGATGCGTGTAGCGTGGCTAATATAGGACAGACGGCTACCACTTGTTTTGCCCTTAGAAATTTTTCGGCTATTTTGTTATTCTTTACCAGAAGCAATAGTTTTCCATCACGAAGAGTGGATGTGTTATGCCATTCACTGCTGATTTGTTTAATGACATGGTGTATTGCGAAACATGAGTAGGATGTAATAGGTCTGGAGAGATCAGTATTTATGTTTTTGAGGTTAGAATGCTAGTGAGCAATGTAAATACGAATAATGAAAGAAATAAAGCTCGCGAGTGCTTTACGAATCACGAATTAAGTAGTAGATGAAATTAAGAAAAGCACTGCGTAAGCGAAAAACAAAAGACGTCTTTACGGCACGAGAGATAGTCGATGACTGCATAAAATAAATAACTCCGATAACAAAGATAGCGTATAGCTGCAAAACAAAAAAAAAAAAAATGCATAAAATAAATAACTCCGATAACAAAGATAGCGTATAGCTGCAAAACAAAAAAAAAAAAAAAAAAAAAAAAAAAAAAAAAAAAAAAAAAAAAAAAAAAAAAAAAAAAAAAAAAAAAACACTGAACGATCGAAATCTAATGCTTGTATGTACATATCTTTACGCAATTTAGAATAGGTTATTCAAAATCAACTGCTTGTTTCATATCTTTTGTATTTGGGAAGGATATTAAAACTTCGGATCTACCCAACTTTAAGTTTTTTCTTGTTTGAGCTGTGTCTTAGGTTAGGTAGACGCCACTTGACAGCTAAAAACAACGTTGTGCTCGATACTCGTTACTAAAAATGTTATTTCTGATATATTCATACATTCAAATTTCACAAACTATATTTTGCAATTGAACAAAAACTTGAGTCCAAAATAAAACCCAAAATCTACATTTATTTCCAATTTATTGCATCGAAACAGCGAAGCGAAATAAATGTTTTTCGATATATTTTGACGAAATACTTATCCAGATAAGCTTCTAATATATGTATGTATATGTATACATAAAATTATAATATTACCTTAAATACACTTTAATTTCAAACATTTATAAATTCACTCATAACTCAACTTAAAGTTGTATAACACTTTTATAATTACAAAACTAATATAAATTGAATACTTTTGCAGAGAATTGTCTTAAATGTGCTTATTAATTAATTATTTGTTATACATTTAACGTTGTACAATAATATATATTATGCTGTTATACTCATAATATACTACTATGAGCAAAAAATWGTAGTACTTTGTTCATCACTTTAAAATTCTTAATATGATCTTCAAAGTCTACGTCGTCCCCTCAAAGTAATCTCCCTTGTCCTCAATCTTCCAAACAGGTGTTAATGTCACTTTTCGAAATAGTCTTCAATGCGCGTATCGATTAACATTTAATGCCTTCAATTGACTCCAAACTGTTTCTCCGGAGCGGTCGTTTGAGTTGGCTGAAAAGCCAGAAGTCACACGGAGCTAAATCAGAYGAATACCGTGGCTCCGGTACGATAGTGATTGAAAATTTGGCGAAATAATCACGAAGAATCATTGCAGTATGCGACAAAGAGTGGTCGACCTACAATTTCGACCTCTTTTTACAAATAGCTTCGCGCAAACGACGAATAACACTCAAATAGTATTCCTTTTTAAGAGTTTGGCCGCTTGGAAGGAATTCGGAGTGCATCACACCTCGATAATCGATGAAAACAATAATTTTTTGTTGAAAATTTTCACTCATCGTAATAGTCACCTAGCAAACTTTATGTACTTCAGAAAGACGAAACATTAGTGATTATTACGTTGTGAAAATTTTGTCACAAAATTTTGACGGATGTCATAGTCATAGCCTAGGAAAAAAATATCCAACAAATGGGTTTTCATGCGTAATTTTTTTAAATTAAAAGTCTTACTATTTTTGCCCACAGTAATAATTTAAACACATATTTTTATGTGACAAAATTAATACGCCAAATTCAAACAAGTTGAATTTTTYCATTACATAAGTACAATGAATATTAATATACGTAGAATTTTATTTCATTACATCATAACTTCGATTTATGGCAAATACCCTAGAGTGTCTTCCAAAGAGGCATTCACAGCTCGCATCGACTGATAATTACAATGCAATTTGCCATGTTTTTTAAACTCTGTAAGCAAAGTTTGACCTTTGCCACGGGCACTCTTCAACGATTCTGACTTTGAGTTTTTTTCCATTGCTCTCAATTTTCCCAATAAATCTTCAGCGCTATGGGATTTTTGGGATGAACTTGACGATAAAACACCGGTACTATGATGTTTGTGCCGTCGATCGATACTAGAGGAATCACGCTTCTTTACGGATTGAACAAACCTCTTTGCTTCCTCGCTGCGCGCACTTCTTACGGATAAACTGGTCTTAGATTTAATCGAAGGTGGTGGGCACATGCTTTTAATGTCAGTTGTTTGACTAAGTTTCATATCGGCAAATATAGCAGCTGCTTCTACACTTTTTTTTACACTTAATGCTTCATGTGGTTGGACCGATTTTCCATTACTGCTTATCGTAAAGAGCTCGTAATCCAAAGCAAGCTTCTCTGCGGCGGTTTGACTTTTAGTACTACCTTTGTGCGAAAAAGGAGTACTCGTGTCACCACGAATAGATCTTTGTTGACGATCACGCTGGCTGCGTTGGCAATAACATTTGCTAGTACTGACACAACTATCAGTATCACACCACGTCGTATCCGAATTTATGTTTGTAAAATCACACACGGGCAAAGCACTCTTTTCCTCTACCAAGGAACAGTAGCATTTTTCATCCGACTTGCAAGATATTAAGGAATCCCGATTAATGTTACCTCCAGAAGAGTTATTTGTATTTCGTCTGCTGATGCTAGTTGTATTATTTGATGTAATAATGTTTCGTTCACTTTTGTGGCGTAATCTGCTGTCGACGTGATCCGTTCGTAGACTGCAGTAACATCGGTCCGCTGATGTGCACGTGCATGATTCTGAATCATAGCTGCACTCGGAACAAGACACGTAGCTGCAATTGCAATCATTGTAATCTGATAAGTAACTTCTAGGACCTGCTACGTACCCGCTGCTGCTATTTCTATTTAGCCCACGAAGTGTGTTGTCTTTGCGCACTACCGATACGTCCGAACCACTGGTTGCTACTCSCATCCGCTGATGGTCATTTGACTGCCCTGTGACGGATGGTTTCACTGCATGCATCCTACTCTTACTGACTTCTTTTTTATTCGGGGGAAATTTTGACATTGGTTTGCCGCGACAGGATCTAAATTGGCCTAAGTGGAGAACTTTTTTTAAACTCCTCGTTCCAAACATAAACGTTTTGGATTTTTTCTAAAATAAATAAGCATAAATAATATTTAAATATGTATCTGTAAACAAATGTAAACTAATGCACGAATATATTAAATGTTTCTTTCATATTTTAAAGTACTTTGTAATCACCTGTGTTACTGGAGCGTTACTTCGTTGCTTAAACTTCTTTTTCCTTTGTCGCCGCATAATATTCTTTGATCGCTGGAAGAGTTCATCCTTTGTGAGGGTTACCGCCAATTTCATAAGGAATTCTTTGTAGATTGGCTTAAGATCGTTGAATGACATACCATCGGCGTCAATTATGGCATAAAGAATTTCGTCCAATGAATGAAGGTTTTCATGCAAGCGGAATTCATTAAACAGTTCGCTGAAACCAAGTGGTGAACTAGAAATAAAATTCAAACAATTCGAATACTAAGGGAGTTGATCAAGAATTCTACACCACATATGCCCAGAATAGTAGACATTAGGGAAAAATATAAGAATATAAGGGGTTGGTCCCAAATTGAGGGATGCAAGTTTGTATGTATCTAACATACAGATACTATTTTATTCAATAGTAATTTGAAATGGATCCTAGATTTTGTGCACATGTTTTGGTAATCAAGTAATCATTGAGAACCTATTCATCAATAGTAATTCATAATGACCTAATTGTTTCTAATAAGCCATAAAATGGACAAATGCTGCCATAGTCTAAAGGAAATCAAATAACTCCACAGTTTTGTGGTTATACTACCCTACTGTATAACCTAGTAAGGAAATATTAATCTACAGCGTCAATTGTCTAATTATAAAACTAGTTTGATTTTCGTGCACATGTATATGTAATATATGTTTATCCCACCTTCTGTGYCAATTAATATGAAAAAGTAGATAAAAGGAAGGAGTTTAAGAATCTAATAACATTTGAAACAGCGACGGTGAAAATGAGTGGCACGAACTTCATAATGACTTTGCCATAGTTTTATGAAATTTTGTTATTTCGAACTGGTGTGAAGTTGAGAAAGAAACAATCATATAATAGAATGGTTTAGGTTGATATTCTAAAAAGCGGTGTAATCACTTGAGTAGAAAATGAAATGGCACTTACCCACCACCTCCGCCTAGTTTACCAGAATGTCTACGCGCAGCTCTTGATTTATACCGCGTAAGTCCTCCCGTGTTTAGGAAGCTACCGGATCGAGGTATTGCTACGCGGGTTAGTATATCTCCATTATTATCGTTACGTAGGACGCTGTTAGAGTTACCATCCAATGAACCCGCAACCGATAAGAAGCCGCCACCTAAAATTTCGGAATAGTAAGCACTTTCTATCGAACTTACAAGTAAAAAAAGTTACTAATATTATTACCTCCACAACCWTCACAAAATGCGTCTTTGAGAGCAATGGCAGCTTGATTACCAATGTTACGTACAGAGTTATTAGAGTGTAAACCGTTAGGAACCGGAGGAGCACGTTTACTTTTTTGAGATTTACGTCTTCGTTCTTCAGTTGTAGTTTCCGTCTCGTTAATAACATTATTGCTAGAAGTAAGAAAGCTGTTGGAAAAACGCTTTTTCCGACCAGATCTAGGAGGTGTAGCTATTTCTGCGCTCATGCTTTCACTAGAACTACGCAGAGAACTTTTCCGACCATTAGATAAGGCATGGGATTGTGATAAATAATTTGACCCCGTTCGAGCCGAACTACTAGCAATACTTATACAACTAACGCCGTTTTGATTGCGTGGTGTACGTCGTTTAGTGCTTCGATGCGAACTAGAATTTACGTGGGCCATTAAGCTCTGGTACAATGTGGCAGCGATAACAATTGCATCTTCGGTGCTTTTACAAATGAATGCATGGCATTTTAGGACCTTTGGCAAACCGGGGGCCCGCATAACGACTGCAAAAATTGGAGAATGCCCATTATTTGGAACATGATTTTTTTCATTGCCACTGCAAAATAAATGATATTTTTTATTAAAGTCAAAAACGCTGAATTAAATTTTGTGTCCTCTTACTCCAATGGACGAAATAAGGACGTTTTGTCAATATTGTCGGGGTCTGTAATCAACGGTAGAAAAGCAGCACCGCCATCACTATCTGAGACAACGAATTTCACTGCGGACCAAACTGCTATGTTGTGAAATGGAGTAATATTCTCTTCACTTTGAGTGTTGGTGTTATAATTAGCATTAATTTTAACTCGCAACCCAGTTGTACAGATTTCCAGAAAACCAAAGCACTTTTCCTAAATGATTTGTATAAAACAAATTCTCGGTTAGTCGTTTTCATTCACTAATATATTATATTCATATTTAACTACATATATGTATGTATATGTATTCAAATACCTTAGTATTCAACTCCTTTAAATAAAGTTCACGAAGAGGTGGCTGAAGCCCTTGAAGGCTAGTTACTTTATCTTTTAGCGGTAATGAACCCAAGTATATAACGGTAAAGCTGCTGGTAGCATCTTTAGCCACATCAGTAAAAAGCTGCTCGATTTGTTCCTGAACACTATTACTCATACGTTGCACATCTTTTTTAGTGGAAGTTGCAAGATTTTTCGTCGTTTCGGTAGATTCCTGCAGCAAACTTGTAATGGATCGAGCACTCTGCCCTGTGCTTGCCAACTCACTACGTCCATACATGATTATGGAACGAGTTCGATGTGATCCTCTGGTGTCATCAAGTCGATTACTGCGTAGAGATCTGCAGAAAGTGGCATAAAGAAACAAATCAATATTGAAATGATGACAAMTATTGTTGACAATTATATGTATTTGAATCGAATAATAAGATGTATGGTATTTCGTTTTAACACAAATATAGGGAATCAATTAAGGAAGGTCTAAGTTTGAATGTAATATGAACGTGAACATTGGGGAAATACTTTCRGGTGTAGCTTTAACTTTATACTTAACTTAACTTTATATTAAACAAGCAAGAGAGGGCTAAGTTCGTGTGTAACCCAACATTTTATACTCTTGCAGCTTGCAGACTTCCAATCGAGATAAATACTGGTGGTAAAATTATATAATAAAAAATGTTGCGAAGAGGATAATTTTAAGGAATCGTCTCAGTGTGAAAATTTCGAGAAACCGAAATAGTATACACTATAGTAAACATTCTCTAAAATTTTTAAATCGAAAATCAAATTATTACGGTCGATATAGCGTTTCTTGTAGAAAGTTAACAGAGTGGGAACATAGCGACYCCAATCTTTAAACGCGTTTTTCTCAGAATGGTGTGTTTCAAAACGATTTCCACTCTCAAAAGAAGATTTTAGAATATATCTAATTTCAGTTTGGAGAGTTTTTTTTTAAATCTTCCCATTTTTTTTCTACGAAAAAATGCCCAAAAAAAGCGAAATTCGATAATTTTTTTTAAACGGCTGCTATTTTGTCAAATTTAAAAAAAAAAATGCTTCCATATCGCTATAGCAACTTTTCTAGAGCTTAATAATATTTTTTAAATTTTTGCTTTGGACCTAAATTGGGACCGCAATATTTAACTATTATACACCCAATAAATAATCATACAAAAATCATTTTGTATTCGTCAAGAATGTATTTCTTTAGAAAAAAAATTGGACCGATTAGTCGGACTGAGACGATTCCATAATACATCGAAATTCACTATATTAGGGATTTAATGATAAACACACAGTTCTCAGGTATACTAGAAAACATATTTTCAAGCTACTTTATAAACATATAACTCATACCCTGAAAAGGAACAAAAATGATTAAATGTAATATACATGTGGGAGTGGAGGTAATTCGTTATGGCCCGCCGAAAGTTCGAAAATTGTATTTTAGGTATATGCAGACTAATGGACGTATTGACCAATTTTAACCATTTTGTAATACCACATGCTACTAACATGTCAGATACTATATAATAATTAGCTTCCTTAGTTCCATTAAGGTACTCTTACCATCACCAATATATTAATTATATGGGGGGTCAGAGCAATTTTTCATCMAATTTTATCAATTTTAGACCCAAATATACACAGTTATTAGTAAAACACACTGACTGGTTTTCATTTAAAAACTCGACATATTGGTATGTGGTATAAAGTAAACAGGAAGTTCGAAAATTTTTTAATTAGGTATATGGCAGAAAGGAGAAGAATTCATTCGATTCAATCCCTTTTTGACATAAAGGACAGGATTTGCTCCGAATTTCTGTAACATATCTCACTTATTTTCGATAAAAAGTTCGCTCTAAAGACATATTCGGCTTTAACAGTTAAGGTCCGATTTGTATACCGTTATATTGCGAATGGGCGTGGTTATGGTCTGATTTCATTTTTCTACGCGATATCGTAAGAGGCGTCAAAATGATTTATCCTCTGCAAATTTGGGTGATATATGAAAAACATAGCGGGCGGGATACTTTTAAATAATTTTCAAACTACAAGTTTCCTTCGTTATTGCGATTCGTTATACCAAACTACACTCTTTATCTTAATTTGAGGTTTATTAAGCGTGCAGTGGAATATGTGAATCAAGCTTTATTAAGATTTTTACTTAAGTTAAAGCATGCAGAGACGGACTCCTAGCGATAGTGTACAAGTGGATGAAATCGGATGAAAACCACGTTCACTCCCCATATAACGGTACTGTTCAAAACTACAAAAAGTGCGATAAATCAATAACTARTTGCGCRCCCAGYGCTCAACAACAAAAACCGAAGCTTAGTTGTTTGAGACAAAGAATCCGCAATCAACTTCTTTATCGACATGGGAGTAGAAGTTAACGTAATTCCACTGACGCAACAACAACACAGGCACACCGACGAAAATAACTAATTCTACTCAGAAAACAGGTCCACCATAAAAAGTTACGAAAAAGTTATGTTTCTTCATATGGGTCTACGTCGCCAATATTCCTGGAATGTTATCATTGCCGACGTGTCACATGCCATCATCGTAGCAAATTTTCTATCGCATTTTAACTTAGTAGTCAATCTACTACAATTCAAACTCATTACGAACATCGGCAGACTTTATTCAATATCAACAARTAAAAAGGTAGTCACGCATCACATAGTCACCAAATGACTACCAGTTTTCTCGAAACCGAAACGCTTATCACTCCCGAGAAATTTAAATTGGCAAAAGTSAAGGTACAAATTTTGCTGAACTTTGTCCACACTTGATCTGCGTCGGGCCTAYCACCAGATTCCTATGGAATTAAAGGACATACCAAAGGCAGCAATCACAACGACATTTGGCATGTTTGAAATCCCGTTTATGTGCTTTGGTTTATCAGCCACAAATTGAATTTTCAGGGTTCGAAATAAATAGCAGTGGAATCTCACCACCAGAATAACGAGTACAGGCAATTCAAAATTTCAATATAACTTCCAGGGCATGTCCTTCCCGACGTTTTCTCGCTATGGTAAACGTTTTCGCAGATTCTTGATTTGCGCTGCAGAAAGGCAAATGCCTTATTCAACCTAATAAAAGGTAACAAGAAAAACGGCGCATCGCTAGTTGATTGGACAGTTGAAGCAAAATAGGTATTTCAACAATGTAAAAACGACCTATGTAAAGCAATTSTACTTACCTAAAATCCAGAGCGCAACTCWGTTTGACGGTGGATGTATCTGGAACTACTGTAGGCCCTGTATTACAACAACACACCAACCACCAGTGGCAACTACTAGGATTTTATTCCGATCGCCTTATCAAAACACAAACAAGATGCAGCACTTACGACCATGAATTATTAGCGGCATACAAAGCAGTTAGATATGTTCAACATGTATATGCTAAAAGGAARAGAGTTTTTCATCCTCAATAACCACAAGCCACTGCAATATATGTTCCAGCAAAAGGTTGGTATCCAGCTCTCAAGTAATGTAAAAACTTCATATAAAAAAACGCTTAAGAAACGGTCAAGTAACTTTCCTGTGATAAATTAACTTGTGCTAGTACGCAGCTCTAAAGAAATATAATACTAATTTTTAATACTTTTTTT
>NW_017537521.1:73237-76158 GCF_001853355.1 Bactrocera latifrons | reverse complement strand
TTTATTCTCTCTTGCTCTTCTATTGTAGATCATTCACAATGCGTAACTAGCTGTCAAAATTACTTGAGAAATAATGAATTTTCTTTCGTGAGCAATTACTTGAGAGCTGGATACCAAGCTAATAGCTTGAAAAGGCATCCCCGCGTCAAATGCATCATTTTGATTTTATCGCACAATTTACAATAGACATTCGATACATCCCCGGTGAAGAAAGCATAGTAGCAGATACAATGCCTCATATTGACTACATACTTACATACTCCTAACACTATCGACTTCGTCAAACTTACGGACACTCAGAGCTCAAAGACTTTCAAGATTCGAATTCCAGCCTATTAATAAAACTTTTTACGATTCCAGACACCGATATAGACGAATTAGAGAAGCTAATATGAGGTGATCAATATTATAACGGGTTTAAATATTTTAGTTTGCTGAATACAGGGTTACCAGATGAAAGTAGTTAAGTAGTTACAGTGTTATAAATAGTTAGTAAGTGGATCTATTACAATTTGGAGAGATGCTAATCGCTACAATACTCCCCTTCTTAAAAAATTAAGGAATTTAAAGTTTATACATTAATTTGGAATATAGGTGCTATTATCACTAAACTTAATTCTAAAAGAATTAATTGCTGTAAAGAATTCTAGTTTGTTTACGTCGCTGTCGGCTACGGATACTGGTATAAGTCTATCCACTGAAGTAGAGGTTGGGTTGCCTCGGTAGTCTATAACGAAATATTTGTCGTGACGAGGGCAATGAGAATGAAATTTCTATATGATCATTTCGTACCAAAACATGAGAACAGGTGTTTAGGTCTTTAAAATAAAAAATTGATCTCTTTCCGTTTCTTGACGTTTCTGGTGGTGCTAAATTTTTGAAATGTTGTATTAAATTCTTTAATAGTTCGGCTGTTGTTGTTTGATTGTTTGAAGGAGCAATGAATTCTCTAGTCAAACGTATTGGTTCTCCATAAACGAGTTCGACTGCCGTTGTGCGCATGTCTTCTTTCCATGCTGTTCGAAGGCCAAGTAGTACCACCGGAAGAGCGTCTAGCCAAGTTTCTCGATGGCAAAGGAGTGCAGATTTGAGTTGGCGATGAAAACGTTCGACTAAGCGATTTGATTGCGGATGACATGGAGAAGTCTTTAGATGTTTGATACCAAGGATCTGCGACAGTGAGTTAAAAAGTTTTGATTCAAGTTGTCGTCCTTGATCGGATGTTATTCGTTTTGGTACACCGTACCGAGCGATCCAGTGGGCGAATAGTGCATACGGTAGTATCTGCTGCACCGTTTTCCAAGGGAAGTGCTTCTGGAAAACTCGTAAAACGATCGATTATAGTCAAACAATGATCGATTATAGTCAAACAATGATTAAAGCCTTTAGAAGTTGGTAAGGAAACCAAGTTTATAAGTATGTATTCGAATCGTTGTGAAGGTGCTTSAAAAGTGCCGATAGGTGTTGAATTTTGTTACGTTGACAGTCGATGCAAGCTTTTGCCCATGTGCGACAGTCTTTGTTTATCGACGGCCACACAAATCGATTATTCACTAGCGTTTTGCGATGCCTTTATTCCGGGATGTGCCAAGGAATGTAAAGAATTCAAATATATGTGAAACTGGAACGTATGGTCGTATAGATCCAGTAGTTAAATCACAGTACAGAGCTGTTTCGGTGGCATCTGCCTGTATTTTCYTTGTGTAGTGACTGATTCAGAAATTGCGTTRACGCGGGAGAGCGTATCTTCAACGATGTTCTGGGGTCCTGGAATGTGTTTGATATCCGAAGTAAATTGACMAATGAAATCCAAACGACGGAACTGCCAAGGGGAGGTTCGTTCCGTGCGTTGGTTAAAAGCGTACTGTAGCGGGCGTATTTTACGGCTTCGAATATTGCATATMGTTCGCGATCATATGTAGATAATTTCTATATTGATGGCGGAAGCTTTTTACTGAAGAATGCTAATGGTTGCTAAGTGTTGTTGACATGTTGCTGTAAGACATGCCTATGCCATGTTCGGAAGCGACTGTAAAAATTTCCCATTGAGTGTTTGTATTTGGATGTACCAGTAATGTTGTTTGAGTAAGTGCCTGTTTTGCTTTGTTGAACGACAATTGAAGTTGTTTGGTGCATTCTATTCTTTGTGAATTCTTGACTTTTGCTCCTTCCTGCAGTGAGTTGCGAAGAGCGAGGATTTCGGCCGCTTGTTTGATGAATTTCTTGTAAAAATTTATTGTACCAAGAAATCTTCTTAAACTTTTGATAGTAGTAGGAAATTCAACACTTAGAATAGCGTTGACCTTATCTTTTAATGGCGTTATGCCATTTTTGTTGACGGTGTGCCCCAAGAATTTTACCTCGGTTAGACCGAAATTAGATTTTGTGGGATTAATGACTAATCCGTAATAAAATTGAAAGCGTTTAAATAATATTTCAGATGCTGCAAATGTTCGCGATCGTTAGCTTAAGTTACCAAGATATCGTCGATATATACGAATAAGAATGGAAGATCTCGGATCACTTCACCGATGAACCTTTGAAACGTTTGAGCGGCGTTTCTTAGACCAAAGGTCATATAAGGAAATTCAAATAGTCGGCGTTATAATAGCCGTTTTAGAAAAGTCATCTGKTGCGACCGGAATTTGATCAATTGCACGAAGCAAATCAATAGTTGAAAAAAAAATGTTTTTACCATGTAATGTTGCGGTAARGTYSTCAAGGCAACGTACGGGGTAATTGTCTGGAATTGTGCGAGCACTTAGACTGTGGTAGTCTCCACATGGGCGCCATCCTCCGGTGCTTTTCGCTTTTAGGTGCAGTGGCGTTTGAAGTACGTATGTGGTGGAAAGTGTTGTGTTTCTTTGTTGCGGCGGTCTAGATTTGTAATCTGCGGAAAATTTCGTATTAGTTTGTGGTAT
>NW_017537521.1:70838-72682 GCF_001853355.1 Bactrocera latifrons | reverse complement strand
GTTATGCTGTCGTGTATTTGATCTAGATTCCCGTTTGTTAATAACGGCTGATAGTGCTGCTAACTGTTTGGTTAAGTCTGATATTTGTTGTGCGAAGTCTGCACCATTAGTGTTGTTAGTATTTTTCGATACTGATGAAATGTGCATACCTTGTATGATCTCGTGGAGTCTGTCTGCATTATCTCCCAAATTTTCCAGCATTGTATTTGTTTGCAATGCTAACATGGTGTGTCCTTCGGTAAAGCGGACAACCATTTAGCTTTAAGTACATCTTCGTCGACGCCTGTGACCAGTGCTTTAAGATGGCGCAGGAGTTGTGATGGCGTACGATCTCCAATCTCCTCACCTTCGAAAAGTTGTTGTAGCTTCGCTTCTTTCGTTTTAGAAAAACGGCTAATTATAGCCATTTTGAGTGCAGTCTTTCAATTCTGCCGCATGTCGCATGTGATGGAAACCGCGTGGTAAAATTTGTCAAGATCTCTTGCCACTCCCAGAATCCTAAACTGTGCTTCAATTTGGGCGATCCACAGCGATAGCTTGTCAGGATTAAACTGTATAGGTCGTATGACGTTAGATGTTAGTTGTAGAGGTTTCCTGTCTTCGGAATTGTCTTCCGATAGTGACTGCTTTATGTTGGTCATCTTGGTACCAGGTTGTTAGTAAAATGATGTGACAGGTTTAGTGTTCTATTGCTCAAGCCGCGTGGCGTGATATGGTCGAGTATGCGCGTGCAACTCCTATATCGCGATTTTCTTTGTCGATTGTTGCTCACCAATATTGAGGTACGCACATCGGAATAACGTGTTACCAATGTAGCAGTTAGTCCATAAATCAAATTGATTTTTAGCTTGTACGCCGGGCGTAGGACATCGAGTGATTTTAACGTCGGTATATTGCATGAATTTCGGCCGTCGGGGCCACCAATGTGGCGGTTAAGGTGTTAATAAGTTAAACACTATTTAACTAGCTACTTAATTTTATTATATTTATTTACTTACAAGAAATTTCGACTTACAAATATATTATTAATACAAATATAAATGTTTTATGTTGAGCGCAAAAGAACACGTGTGGTTTCGTTCGATGATCAAAAGGAATAGGACGAATTAGAGAAGCTAATATGAGGTGATCAGTATTGTAACGGGATTAAATATTTTAGTTTGCTGAATACAGTGTTACTAGATGAAAGTAGTTAAGTAGTTCCAATATTAGAAATAGTTAATAAGTGGATCTATTACAATTTGGAGACATGCTAGTCGCTACATATATAACATGGCACAACCGGCGTCGGTAAAACAATAAAATTGATCAAAGAGAAATTCGTGCGGCTTAATTTCTCTAAAGATTGCCGCTTAGTTGGCAGGGCATTCCGTGGCAAAACTCTAAAGCAGTGCTGCAACAGAGTACCGTTATCAACATTTACGTTACCGGAGCAACGTTTTGACCACATCTATATGGATACTGTCGGACCATTACAGACATGCAAGTGTTATTCATACTGTTGGGGTTTTGGTTCCACATGGAAGGATGATTTAAGAGCGATGCCCGCAGAAATGATTTACGGAAATACTCTTCGATTACCTGGTTAGTTCCTTTCCGAAAAACATACGCACAATGTCAACGAATATGAGTTTGTCGAAAATTTACGAATGCACATGCAATCACTAAAGCTTAGCGCTAACTCATCTCTCATTAGAAGTGAGAGAGCAATTGCTAAATGTCAGAACCCTGTCTCTTATACACATCTAGATGTGTATAAGAGACAGATGCTATTCCTGTTTACGGTGTGTCCCAAGAATTTTACCTCGGTTAGACCRAAATTAGATTTTGTGGGATTAATGACT